>NW_007726661.1:133933-146866 GCF_000696425.1 Galeopterus variegatus
TTACTCTTTTTGATGTGGCTACTAAAAATTGTTAAGTTACTCTTTTTTGGTTCACCGGTCTAGAAGACGGCAAAAGGCACCCCTGATTAAGAGGCATTATATGGCCCTTCACTTAAAACTTCCAGAGCCCTGTGAACTTGTCACAGGGAAAAGAGAAGATGACAGAAACATGGCTCATGCCATTAGCTCCATTATTTGAGTGCCAAGAGTTCACAAAGAGAGATCAGATGTCATACAAGGTTTCTCAAACCTCAGTACCACTAACATTTTCAGCCAGATAGTTTTCTGTTGTGAGGGGCTCTCCTGCACTTTTTAGAATGCCAGTGGACTCCTTCCCCGGTCATGACAACCAAAAACATCTCTAGACATTGACACCTGCTCCCCATTGAGGACCCTGTGCTCAACCAATGCTGGAATCTATGAGGTTAATGGCTCTCACCCATGACCGTGTACTGGAACTACTGTGTAAGCATGGGTCCCACCCCAGGCCAACTATATGAGAATCTCTGGGGGCAGGGTCTAGGCATCATATTTTGTTAAGCTCCCTCATTGGTCCTGATTAAAACACTCTGTGTGGGATGGTCTTCATAGGATGGTGTTTGATAAGAGGGTGGGATTCCTTGCTCTCTTTCACTTTATGATGAAGCAGGTAAGTATTGACCCTGCATGCCTACTACTTTCACACCTGGGAAGTTGATACAGAAGAGTGACTAAGAGCTTTAAAGACAGGTACACCTGCGTATAATACTTTGCCAAGGACTGGCTTTTTAACCTGGGGAAACTATTAGTTAAATATCACTAGCAAAATGGAGACCATAATACCTACCTTCTAGGTGTGTTTGCAGATTAAAATGAACACACATATAAAGGCCTCAGTGCAGAGCTTTACACATGTCCATCATCAACACCATCCCCACAATCACCATCATCACCATCACCACCACTACCATCATAATCATCATTATCAACACCACCATCATCATAGCCACCAACATCATCACCATCATCACCACCATCATCATCATAATCACCACCACCATCGCCATCATCAGCACCATCAGCATCATCACCACCATGACCACCAACACCACCATCAGGATCATCATCACCATCACCATATCACCATCATCACCATCATCATCATTGTTGTCACCACCACCATTACCATCATCACCACCACAATCATCACCACCATCATCATCATCACCATCATCATCACCATCATCACCACCATCACCACCATCATCACCACCATCACCACCAACACAACCATCACCGTCATCATGACCATTATCGTCACCATCATCATCATCATCACCACCACAATCATCACCACCACCATCATCATCACCATCATCATCGCCATGACCATCATGATCACCACCACCACAATCATCATCATCATCACATCATCATCCTGTTACTAATTGTCTCCCCTGCTGCAGGCTCCATGTGGGCAAAGCCTGTATCTCAGTCATGGACATATCCCCCATACTTAGCAGAGCTCCTGGCATCTGACCATTGCTCAGTAGGAATACACTACCATTGCATTTCACACACTGGGCATATTGATATTCCCCACAAGTTTTGTCTCCTCCACTCACTCCACAGCTACACACGGAGCACCTTCCAGAGAGCCTGCCCAGTCCATGTCGTTGGGGGTAAAAAAAGGAAGAAGCTCCAGTCCCTGCTCAGCTCTTACTGGAGGAAACAAATGTACAAGTACCTTTAGGATTGAATTAGAAATCTCTTCCCCGATGGGAGACCAACCATCCCAGCTTGCTCAGGACAGGTGCATTTCCTGGGACTCAGACTTTCAGAGCTAAACTTGGGAAAGACCCAGGCAAACTGGGACAGGTTGGTCATTCTACTTCCCTGGCTCCTCAGGGCTGGGTTAGGGAGCCCTCACAGGTGCTCCTGTAAAATGCTGCTCCTCATCAGAGTGCGGAGGTATAGAGTGCAGTGGTTAAAGGAACTGCTCCAGAGCCAGGGAGCCTAAATCCAAACTCCAGCTCTGCCACTAACTAGCCACAGGAACTTGACCAAATGACCGAGCTCTCTAAACCTCAGTTACCTCATCTATAAAAGAAGGAGAACAATAGTCCCTAACTCTCAGGGACTCTGGAAAGTACACAGGCTAGTAATACATGTGAAGTGCTCGGAACAGTCCTCAGCAGACACCAAGTAATCAGAAAAATTGAAGTTGCTACTAGACCTCATAGATCTCACCACTCTTACTGGCTTTAGTTGCATTGCAAACTCTACTTCGTTTACACAGAAAAGGTTTACATTAAAGGATGCACTTAGCTCACAGAATCTTCGCAAAGGTTACAGAACAGATTCTAGGCTTTGCTTGTGGGACTGACTCCTGCTCTATGCCACAGAGCTGACCGTCAAAGAAACTGCGGCCTCCTCTGGGATCAGACTTCAATTCAGGCAGGAAGTGGCTGCCGTGGCTCTGGGCTCCAGGACCACTTTCACGGTCCACAGCAGTAAGTGACACACCTAGTGGTCCTCTTTGCCCACCTGGTTCTCCAGGGAACCCAAGGTTCACACCTGCATGTCTAGGGGTTGGACCTCACCCTAGCGCACAGAGACAAGCAGGGGTTTCTTTCTATTTTACATTAGCAAGATGGTATTTAAAATATGGAAATCTATCAGGAAGTAAAGGGTGTTTAGAAGATTTTGAGTAACCACAAATGTCCAAAGTGCACAGACAATGCATGTCAATGTGCTTCTCTAGTTTTCCCACCAGAATATAAGCCCTCAGTTGGCAGGACCTGGGTCTGGTTCATTTACGTATCCCTAAGGCATATCACAGGCCTGGCCGTGAATGGGCCATCACTATTTGTTAGATGAGAAATGACAAAGTATTCTGATTACAGAGGCTACTTGGCATAAGGCATGTTCCTTATATGGAAAAATGTAAGCCACCCTAGCCCTTTATGCGTGTTCTAAACACACATGCTTCCTTTCCCCTGCACCGGAAGTGCTTTAGCATTTGGGACACTGGCACGTGCAGTATAGAAGACAGCAGGAAAGGGAGTAGACACTGCAGGAACAATTGGCCTCAATGTTCAGCTCGGCCTCTTCCTGTGTGCTCGCTGCCAAGTCCCTCATCCCAACCTCAACTTTTCATCTCTGAGGTGGGGAGACTCTAGCCCACCTCCCAGGGCTGCTGCAATGATGACAGATGATGTGCAGCAGAGATTATGCTCGGTGCCTCCTCCCAGGGTGGGTGCAAGGGGCAGATGGAAGATGAGCCCTGGATAATGCCAACAGCTGCTCTTCTCCTCCCAGCCCTGACCCTACTTTTTTGTTTCTTCACACCAAGTGGTTCTGCTGAATAATCTGGGCACTTGACCCCAAAGCCTTCCCTTGCTGATGTCAAAACTACTGGTTCCCAAACTCAGTTACACTGAAATCATTTGGGGAGGTTTCTAAAATACCCTCTGGGGTTGTGACCCAGCTGCCAGTATTTTTTAAAGACCTCTCCCCAGTGATTTCACAGCTTAGCACAGATCCACCAATCTAAACAGATAACAGAAATCAAGTTTCTAACCAGTAGCTATTTCTATAACTTCTGAAAGAATGGAAATCAACCTGAAAATGGACTTAGATTCTGGCATGGCTTAGAGAGAGAAGCTGGCATGGCTTCCCCATGAGAACAAGGGAGGGAACAGAAAGGTCAATTATTGGAACTGTCAATAAGTGGTCACTTGGCAGAGATCTCTGTCCCTAATCCCCAGTGCCAGACATCACAGCAAGAGGCCAAAAATCTGGGAATGCTGTACCCTCAGTTCCAGAACTAATTCTGAAACTGATTAGCCATGTGCCTTAGGACAAGCCACCTAACCCTCTCTGAGTGTCCGTGTGTGTGTGTGTGTGTGTGTGTGTGTGTGTGTAAATGGTGATAATTATAACACGTACCTCACATGAGGGTGGTTAAAATTAAATGAGAAAATGGATATAAAAATTATTGTCCATATGACAAGGGAGGAATAAGTTCTGGTGCTCTGTGGCCCAGTAGGTGGCTATGGTTAACAGGTAAATTTTGTGTATTACATAAGAGAAGAGGCTTTTGAATGTTTTCACCAGAAAGAAATGACAAATGCTTGAGGTAATGGACACATTAAGTACCCTGACCCAATCATTATACAACATATATATATCAAAACATCAGATTGTACACCATAAATATGTACAATTACAGTATGTCAATTAAAATGACAAATTCATTGTATTCTTAAAAAATTATTGTATGAAATAAGTGTCTTTCACTTCCCTATACATTTCTTTGCACCTTCTTGTGAATCTACAATTGTATCAGAACAAAAAGTGTTAGTCAATAAATAAATCTTTTTTGCTCGTTTCTCTCCATTGCCAGTCTGTCAACAATTAAAGTAAAAGGATTGTGACTTACAGAGTTCTCTGTCCCCAGTACTCTCTGCATGTACTGCACAGGCCATGTTGAAATGCTTTTTGGCTGGGGCCGGCCCAGTGGCGCACTGCTACAGTGTGCCGCTTGGGAGCACGGCGGCGCTCCCGCCGAGGGTTTGGATCCCACATACAGACCGGTTCCCACTCACTGGCTGAGCGAGGTGCGGGCACAACACCGAGGGTTGCGATCCCATTGCCGGTCCTGGTCCAGTACGGGCGCGACACTGAGGGTTGCGATCCGTTGCTGGTCACGAAAAAAGACAAAAAGGAAAAAAAAAAAAAAGAAATGCTTTTTGGTGACAGTGATGATAATGATGATGGTGATAATGACTGTGATGATGATGATTGTGGTGGTGATGGTGATGATGGTGATGGTGGTGGTTGTGATGACAATAATGGTGGTGTTGGTCATAGTGGTGATGACGGTGGTGTTGGTGGTCATGGCAGTGATGATGGTGTTGGTGATGATGGTGATGATGGTAGTGATGCTGGGAGCACTGATGAACTAAAATACAATTTATTTTTAAATTAAAATAAAAATATTTTAATTTAGATTTTTATTTTATCTTAATAGATAAAGCTATCTATTCATACCAAAATACATTGGCAATCTTAGCCATACTCTCTTGGAGGTAGGATTATTACAGGTGATTGTGGGATTACAGGTTTGTCTTCTTTTTCGTACTTTTCCAAACATTACACATTTCTTGCATGAACACATGTAACTTCTACAACAGGTGTTTCAGTGGAGGGCACCTCTACACAAAGCAAAGAAAAAGGACTTTTGAGGTCACAGAGACATGCTGAGGTCCGCTCTGAACAAGTGGAACTCGCACACACACGGGCAGCTGAAAAAAAGGAAGGGGGGACGCTGTCCACCTCCCCTGCCCCTACAAACCCCCCAACTGCTCGCTGCGGTGGCTCTCGACTCTGGCTGCAGATTCAGCAGAATTCCCTGAGGAGCTTTTAAAAATACACCCGTCTGGTCCCACCACAGGCCAACTGAGCCAGTGTCTGAGACCAAGACCAGGCACAGTGGAGCATGCAAAGCTCCCAGGCCATCCTGGAAAAGAGAGGGGACCATGAACTCATAGCTTGTCCTCGTCACATATGGATGCCTCACGAACATCCGAAAAACAGCAGGGTCAAGAAATGAAACACACTGGAAACAGGTCTATTTCTCATTGATCCTACTGCCTTACAGTGGCCCTTATTGAGACAAGGGGCTGCGCTCACCCTGACGATGTGCCTTCCCCCATCCCTGTCCTGTAACCTCAGTCACCACCTAATGTCCAGCACACTCAGGGCCCCAGCGAAAGCCCCAGCCTCAGGCAGTGCCCAGCCATGAATTATTTGCCCCCATCCCCCACCCTCATGCTCTCAAGATGGGCGCCCAGTGCTGAGGCGAAGTCCAAAAATGTGGGAATGTTTATTTATTTCTCCAAAACATTCCTGATTTGTAATGTGCTTTCTAAAAATGTTCTAGCTGACCGAGCCCCCGCTATATTTAGCTACAGCATTGAAAAGAAATGCTCTTTACACTTTATAAGGCAGACTATGACATGCATGAGTTTAGGAAAACTGCTCCGCCCGCCTGGTCCCTTTCTCCCCAGGACAGGGCTGAAGCTTCTCCTCTGGCCTGCAGAACGGTCTCAGTGTCGGGGGCAGGAATAAGGAGTCTTAGTCATTCCCAAGGCCTTTGAGCTCATTGTGGCTAGACAGACACCCTGGGAAGGCTCCTCCCAGCTCCCAGCCACCCTGGCAAAGCCAGGAAGCAGCAGAGGGACCTTCTCTGCTCCAGCATGTGAAAATCATCTCTCCTAGGGCTTGCGTAGGATCCCCCGTCGTGCGTAGCAGCTTATTTCGCTTTTGGTTTCGTGTTCAAACAGTTGGATCATCTCAAGAGATGAAACATTGCAACAAAAAGATGAAATGGGATCCCAGTCTGCTGGGGCAGCACGACCAGAAAAGTCACCCCCCAGGAGCCTCCTGTTTCCTACAGAATTACATAATGTAAGCAGAGTTGTTGGTTCATGATTTTGTTACAGAACTAAGAAGTCACAAATGTATATCAGAAGCTATGTCTGAACACAGCGTTAAGACATACCATTTATTGAGTGCTTTCTGTGTGCCAGATATTTTACAAATATCAACTAACTTAACTCCGACAAAGCCCCAGTGCAGGAGGTGAGGTTATTATTCCCATTTTACAGATGAGAATCAAGAGAGATTTATACCCATCATTTAATTTTCTCCTCGTAACAGCTCTGTGAGATGGTTACTAACATTATCTCCATGTGTACAGATGACTAAAGTTAAGGAACAGAAGAGTGAGGTCACTTTGCCAAGATCAGCAGCAAGTAAGGGCAGAGCTGGGTTAATAGCCCCTGTCTGATGTGTTCCAAGGCCACACTCTTAATAAGGGGCCCCTCCCCGCCCCCACCCAATACTGAGTGGTAAGGAATCGATAAAATGTAATGAGAAGGATTTTCCCTGGTGGTGGGTGTGCCGACACAGATCTGGAAGGGGAAGGGGGTAGAAGATGGTGACTAGCTACCTGGAGAAGTGTGAGACCTGATGGCTGGCACAGCATGGGCTTCACAGTATCCGGAGGACCTGAGTCGTGCTTTAAAGTTAGTGCTTCCAAAGCCGACATGACCTTGGGAACACCAGGGCATTGTCCTCAGCCCTTCTGAGAGGGCTTGACATTGGTGCTGCCCTGGGGCTGAGACAACTTCCTTTGTGCCTGGCTTGCTCTGGACTTAGGCTTGAGGACACCCTCACCAACATGTGGTCCACACATTCTGGAAGGGCAGTGTAGCACCAGCCACATTTAGAACAACCCAGTAAGGAATAACTTTGTTTTAGATGCTCAACAACTGATGCAAAGCCACATACAGCCACTCAGAGCCCCCAGCAACTCAGCAAATCCTTCCCAGGCTCCAACATGTGAAAGCAGAGAGGGCACTGCCAGGGCAGGCCTCTTCTGGAGCCGAGTACAGCCCTGCCCACCTAAGAGCGTCCCAGATTGGGGTCTAGAGCCACCTTCTCTTGGAAGCTCGCCAGATAGGAGAATCCAGTCTTCTAGAATGCCAGATGCCGGCAGTGGCATTGCCTGAGACATCCCAGTCTTGGCTATTGTCCATACATGGTGTGGTCAGGGCAGCTGCCACCAACTGGCCCTGGCAGAAGGACCCCCTTGCTGTTCATGCTCTGCTCACCACCCCCACCCTGGTCCATTCTCAGACCCTCCCTGCCCCTGCATTACCTGGGCTCCCCTGTAGGCTGGGCTGCTGGCAGGTTTCCACCAATCAGAGGCATCAACATGAGGCTGGGAAGGAGCAGTTCTCACTCTGGCTGGTCCCTGGTGCTTTCCTTCCCCTGGCCCAGTCTCCCATATATAATCCCTCCACCCTGGTCTTTTCCATTGACCCATCTAAGGGGATTTCTATTTCCTGCCAGGACCTTGATTCTCATACCTGAAGGAAAACAGAGATTGAGACCTAATCTCTGCCCCACTGCCTTCTCTCTCTCTCTTTCCCTGCTGCCAGTGTAAATAAAGACATCTGAGTTGACTGTGTGCCCCCAGATCCCATTTACACCCCATGGTGTGGATCCTGAGCTTGAATCCACATCTGGGTTATGAGCTACACGTTTGGTTTGCCCTGTGCCACTTAAAGGGACAGACACCCCCTCCCCAGTTCAGTCCAGAACCCACCCCCCCACCACACACATACTCCAGTAACCCACTCCAGGCCACTGTAAATACCTGTGGTGTCTGCCTGGGCCCTGGAGAACCCAGCATTTGGGGCCTTTAGATAAGGACCAGCAGAGTAGGGAACTTGCCATTTGGCTATTCAGGCATATTTTTAAAACAACCTTAAATATGGATCAAAAGAATTTTTCTTTTCAAAAACATGCATGCTCTTTATTTTTAATAATAAACTTTGCTTATTATTACTTGTATTTTTGACTGTAGGAAACAAACTTCACTTCAGGGCAGCAAGACTCCAGCCACCATGAAGATAGGAAGTACACACAGTCATGGCTGTCACTCAGTTTTCTCAATCATGGTACAGCTGGCTACTGGAGACATCACCCACTTTGGTAATGTTCACATTAGCCTACCAATGTCTGGGCAGCTGGGCCTGGCTTTCAACTGTAACAATAATTGTACATGGCTGACTCTTTAACACACATATATACATACACTGACCACTCTGCGTGAAACAGTGGAGACCACACAATATATCTGACAATGGCTAAATTGGTCCTGTTCGAATTCTCAAAAATCTTATGTGCATTGGAGACCCAGGAGGCCATTAGCTTCTATAAAAGTCAGCAAATATTGCAGGCCAAAGCAAAAGGCCTTTGCAAAGTTCTCTGTCCTTATAAAAATTACAGAAGGAGAGTTCTCAAACTTGGTATGTCTTCTAAGATTCTTCTATAAAGTCTTTGTGAATTTAACTATAATAATGCAAAAACTAAATTATCCCTGGTTTGAACTATACAGAAAAACAAAACTATATAGAAAAACAAAATATTTTAAATTAAATGGTATTAATACTCAGGTTAATATGGAAAGACTCAGCATTTGATCTGAGTCTCACCTATATGCAAAAATGATGAATTTCTGAGTCCCACCTATATGCAAAAATGATGAATTCATGTGCACAAAAAAAATACACACACATATACCTACATACATATATACACAAATACATAGATACATAGATACAGATACATATATGTATATATATGATGATGCTATTTATCATTATACATGTGCCTGCCATATTCCCTATCATGATCAGTGTTCTTATTGGGGTGCGTGCGTGTGTGTGTGTGTGTGTGTGTGTGTGTGTGTGTGTGTGTGTGTGTGTGTGTGTGTGTGTGTGTGTGTGTGTGTGTGTGTGTGTGTGTGTGTGTGTGTGTGTGTGTGTGTGTGTGTGTGTGTGTGTGTGTGTGTGTGTGTGTGTGTGACTATAGTAAAGGCCTGAACTAAAGATCATTTACAAAAAATAAACTCTGTTCCCTTTGTTTAGATGAGAAAACCTTCAGATTGCATAAGAGTGGAATGATAGGCTTACTTCTGGTTTACCCTAATGTAGCTGAGATTTTGTTTTAATTAAGAGTGGAAACCATTTATTGGTCTCATTGATCCATAATTTTGAGCTAATGATTAAATCTGGAACATGAGAATAACTATTTGTATTACTAAGACCCAAAGCCATTCTTTTTCCTCCATAGGAAGGAATACACATGGAATTGTATAGATTGCATAGAAAATAATCCCACTGTCCATTTCTCTTAGCTTATCTAAACCAGATGAAAGTGGGGATTAGATAGAATTTCTCTTTATGTATGTATAAACATATAAAGTAGATACACGCTCCTGCATTTTTTCTGTGCCATCAACACAACGTTTATACAATACTTTTTTGAATTGTAACTCTAAAATAGGATCCTTTCAAAATAGCAGCATTAAATTATTTGCTTCTTCAAAAAATAACCATCACAAAATAACAAAAACACAGAAGACAGCATATCAAACACAAAAAGGAAAAAAAAAAACTTGAAAACATTCAACACAGCAGAACTGTTCATCCTACTTTCTGACACTCGTCAGCTCCCCTGCGCCTGGGTCTTCTCCACCCCTCCCTGTGCAGCACCCCCCCCCCAAGCCAGAGCCTCCGGATATGCTGACACAATTCTCAAATATAATCCCAGACTCCTCTTTCCTATTGCACTGTTTGTTTATCCCCCCCCCCCCCGGGGCACCCCCCCCCCCCCAAGCCAGAGCCTCCGGATATGCTGACACAATTCTCAAATATAATCCCAGACTCCTCTTTCCTATTGCACTGTTTGTTTATCCCCCCCCCCCCCGGGGCACCCCCCCCCCCCCAAGCCAGAGCCTCCGGATATGCTGACACAATTCTCAAATATAATCCCAGACTCCTCTTTCCTATTGCACTGTTTGTTTATCCCCCCCCCCCCCGGGGCACCCCCCCCCCCCCAAGCCAGAGCCTCCGGATATGCTGACACAATTCCCAAAAACAACCCCCGGCCCCCCTTTCCTTTTGCCCTTTTTGTTTTTCCCCCCCCCCCCCAGTAATCCATTGAACCAGTCACTGAGAGGTTAATGAAAAAACAACTTTATTCACAGAGGCTGAGAGTTTGGGATAACAAAATATCCAATGACAGCCCTTCCACCACATTTTAAGTTAATCACAGTGAGCCTGGATCTCAACAATGGTATCTCATCAAAGTTCTTCAAATCAAGGACACTGTGCAGTTCAACAAAGTCTTCCCACTGGACCAGGTGGAACCCCGTGGTGGAAACAATTATGGATCAGTAGTCCATGCTTTAGCATGGCTATAAGAATGAATTTTCAAAAAGCCAACTCTGTGCCTATTAATTATTAAATTATTACGCCTACCTGAAATGTCCTTTCCAACATATTGACCAGCAGGCCTCTTGATTTAAAGTTTGTAATCATTTTTATACAAGTTCTAGAAACTATTTAAAAAGTTATTTTAAAACCCCCCTTCCAGCCTACTTCCAAGAATTCATGACTCTCTGTACCTTTCCCATATCAGATTAAATAAAAGTTACTTAGTTCAGGAAACTGAGTTTCAAAACCCCCAATAACCCAAACAGAGATACCATGAGAGGTTGAGTGAATTTCCGTAAAGTTCCCAGCTGAACCGGGCTGTGATGATCTCAATTTTCTTAACCAGATCTTTGTTGCAGGCCCTGCTCTCCCCCCACCTCGTCCCCCCCACCGCCCATCTGGCTAGTCACCTATTTAAGGTGTTATTTAACTTCAGCCTCCAGGCCGCCATAGGCGTTTGGAGGGAGGAGCCAGGTGGCAGGCTAGGGATGCAGGAGGCTGGGAGTGTGTGAAAGAATCCTCCCAACAAGCCTCCTGTTCTTCGGGGTCCAGAGAAGCACCTCCAGCAGGCACCAGCAGATTCCTTGATTCCTCCCTACGAGCCATCTCTCTCTCCATCTGCTTGTTTCGTTTCACACACCTTTTTTGATTAAATGTAGTCCTTCACTACATGGTTCTGGAAAATGTAGCCAGAACCAAACCTGGATCTTGAAAAACCATGGATATAAAAAATCTGCCGTTGTCTGAGGTCGATTCCCTTCCCCCTCACCCCCTTCCCCTTTCTCTTGAAATCTTCAGATCCCTTAAAAACAAAAGCAAAAAGATAGGATGACTGCTATTAGGGTAATATAGACTGCAGAACATGTGTATTGATTAATGAGCTGTCATAACGCACAAAATGCTACAATATACCCTGCGCCTTCTTAACAGAAGCTAGTAATACAGACGTTTTCCAAGGACAATCGATATAGCAAAAAGAGTCAAGTATTTAGGCAAAGAAGAAAGCATGTTCCTTTGACTGTCTAGGAAGAAATTAAGAGAAAATTTCTCTATTTACAATAAAGGTGTTACTGCTCTCGGTGGTTTCTCAGTTTCCACCCGGACATGGGTCATAAATCCCGACCAGGCCTTCCGTCTCCTGGAGAACCTGAAAAACAGGGTCACCCCCCAACACTCCCACAACTGGACTTGAGGGACGAACCCAACTGTGGACATCGACATCGACCACCCAGACGGGCTCAAAGCCAAGGCCTGGGTCACACAGAGGGACAGTCAGACCGGGGCCGCAGGGAGAAAAGTCTGTGCTGCGTCCGTGTGTCCCATTCTGGGGCGTCTGGGCCCTCACATGCCTGGCCGCGCAGGATCGTGCCACTAGGCTGACCTACGGCCAAGGGATTCTCCTGCTCACGCGGTAGGCGGTCTGCGGTGCCCACGTCTCCAGGAGGCCTGGGTCTTTTAATCTCCCACAATCTCCGAAGCGGCTCCCGGTTGCTGGGAACAGTCTGCGTGGGAAGAGGGAGGCGAGCGCGCCCACCTGCGCGCAGAGTCGGTAGCACTTCCCAGGAGCCCACGTCGAGCCAAGCAAAGATCATTTCCAAAGGAACGTGACTCCTTCCCCGCCGGTGGCAGCCACGGCCGGCCGGTCGCTCGGCAGAGGCTCAGACCAGGGCAGCGAGAAGAAGCGCGTCCCTGTTGGCTTTACTGGAAGTGAAGCACCGTGTCGGGGAGCTGCAGAGGGAAATAGGAGAGGAAGGGGATCCCGAGCTGGTAAAAGCCGCCCTGCACGTGCGGGTCGAGCATCAGCGAAGCGTTGAAAGGCGGGCGGAGGCTGGAGGCGGCGGCCAGAAGCGAGGCACCCAGACAGCCGCCGGGTCCCGGCTTGTCGCCCCCCAGAAGCTCGCCCCCTCCAGCCGGCTTCTGGCCCTGCCTGCCCGCCAGGATGCTGTCTATGCTGAAGCTCTTGGCCTTGTCGGAGCTCTTCGCCGAGCTGCGGGAGGCGGGGCGCGGAGGGGACCCCGGGCCGTCCCCCGTACGCGCTGGCTGGGCGACCGCCACTGCCCCTGCGCCTTGGACGGCGTCGCCCGCGTCCCGGTACGGG
>NW_007726661.1:147141-157773 GCF_000696425.1 Galeopterus variegatus
GCCTTGGCCGTACAGCGGGCTCGTGCGTCTCGGCGCGGGCCCGCTTGGCCTCCGGGGCCCCGGGGCCCGGCTTGGGCTTCCTCTTCCGGCGCCGGTAGTTGCCGTTCTCGAACATGTCCAGGCAGCGAGGGTCCAGCGTCCAGTAGCTGCCCTTGCCCGGCCGCCCTTTCTCGCGGGGCACCTTGACGAAGCAGTCGTTGAGCGAGAGGTTGTGGCGGATGCTGTTCTGCCAGCCCTGCCGGTTGTCGTGGTAGAAGGGGAAGCGGTCCATGATGAACTGGTAGATGCCGTTGAGCGTGACCCTCTGCTCGGGCGCGTCCTGGATGGCCATGGCTATGAGCGCGATGTAGCTGTAGGGCGGCTTCTGGGGGGGCTCCGCCCGGCCCGAGGCAGCCAGAGCAGCCGCGGGGGCGAAGGCCAGAGGCAGCCCGGGTCTCTCGGGGCCGTAGAGATACAGCATGGGCGAGGCGGCCAGAGCAGGCAGCCGGGGACTGAAGAGGTGGCTCATGGCGAGCGAGAGCCGGCGCCGCCTTCCCCGAGACGCAGGCGGCCGCGCGGTTTAGGGACTGCGCCCCGCGGCGCGAGGGCCCTCCTGGGGAGACCGCCGCGAGTCTGCCTCCGGCTCTGCCGCTCTGCCCAGCCGCTCCGCGCTCTGTCCCTTCTTCATGGCTTTAAAAATGTTAAATAATTGTTGTAAGTTTGCTATTATATGTTGACTTAGCGCTGGAAAATAAATTGTCTATGATAAACAGTCGTTGTGTTCTCAGCCCACCCACATTAATTAAAATTTCATTGCTGAAAAACTCCAAGCTTTTCCCTCCACGTGTCTTTTTGATACCAGCCAATCAGTTTCGGGGCTATTCCTTCATTTGTTTATAGAATTAGTCTGTTGATAAGTCCGCCCACCCAAGTTGAATCAAGCTGTGTTTATTTGGAAAAATTTCCGGGCACCCAATATATAAACGCACTGATCTGATGTTTGAAATATCACGTCCACCCCTTGACGCTGTAAGCACACACAGTCAGTGAGGCAGGATGTGGACCGCGGTGGCTCGGAGCAGGGTCCGCCTGGCCAGGAAGGGGAGGTGGAGATGGGGGTGGGGACTCAGGGGTGAGTTTTACCGCTGGCCTGGGGGAGCCCCGGTAAGCCTGGGACCTCCCACAAAAGGTCTCTTCTTCTCCCAGGCTTAATAGGAGATATAGAGATGGCACAGTCTTATAAAATGCTTTCTGAGGTCCTTGAAACCTTTTAGACATGGTGGGGATGCTGGAGGTGTGTCTATCTAAGAGGTTTGGGTGTCTGATGAGGAGAGGATGCAGCCCTGCCTGAAGAGATACTCTGCAGACCCCCTCCCCCCCACACAATAAGAGACAGTCACTCTTTAGGGACCTAGTAACCCAGAGGCTCCCCCACCACCCCACAAGGCTCCTAGGAGATCAGTGGACTCCGGGAGCCCAGCCTTTCTGGAAGGGAAGGCATAGGCCACTGCTGAGCAGGATAGAGTGTAGGGTACCTGGTCCATCACTCCCTTAAGGAAGGTTTCTGTGTAAACTGGTTGGGAGAATTGGGGGCAAAACTAAGGTCTTTCGGGCGAGGCTAAGGTTGCAAGCGAGGAACACCATAAAAGGGGAATTTGGCAGCTGGCTCGTGAGGGCTGGTATTTGTGAATGCGGGTCTTTTGCTTTATATTCTGTGCTTTCCTGTTTATAACAAGGAGGGGGGTTATAACAACTTTACAAGTGCATGCAGCTGGCCCGTGATTACATTAAGCATTTGGGAAGCCTGCTTGCTCTCCCCGCCTCCCACCCACCACCCTGGGGTGTAAGCACCCCCCACCCCGTCTCATTTCACATTTAGCCATGTCACAGTCTGAATAAAAAAATCCTGAATGATGCTGATTCCCAAGGAGGTGTCTCTCCCCCGACTCCACCGCGGCGGGGTAGGGTTGGGGTGAACGTAGCGTGACTAGTTCCTGTTTACGATCTCCGCGGAATATTTTTTAAAAGAAAAAGAAAACATTGGGGATAACTGAATTAGCGTTTCATTGAGTAAATCGCGCTGCGATGCCAAAGAGAAGAGGGAGGGGTGCGCACGGCAGGTGGGGTGGAAACTGCCCACCGCCATGCACCGCTGGGAAGGGGGCGAGAGACACTAAATGCGCACTAATGGGGGGCGGAGCGATGTCTGCCGCTGACGCTGTCACAGAGATGATACCAGGATGGGGACTGGTTAGGTAGTCTCTGAACACAAAAAGAGGGGAGCATCCCACTGTAAAATAGGGAATCCAGAAAATTAACCACGTGATTGGGGGTTTCCAGATATCCAACCCGTGGAATAAATAGAATACAGGGGAACGGGTAAAATTGGGGGGGGGGAGTCGGAATCAGTGCGGAAAAACCGGTTTGGGTGGACGCACCGCCTGAGGGAGCACCCGCCGGGCCCTGGGACACCTCCGGACCTCCCTCCGCAGCCCGGTATTTCTAACGTAGGCCAAGGGTGCGGCCCGGCCTAGGTCCGGGGGTGGCCCTCTATCCAGGAGGGGGCGGAGCGTTGTCCTCTCAGGAACCCTCGCTCTCACCGGCTCATCCCTTTCAACCCTGGGGTGAAAAACCATCCCCAACACCCTCAAAACGCGCCTTTGCAACCCACTGGCCCTGCAGTCCCCAGGGTCTCCCAACCTTCCCATACCAGCGTGCCCCCAGCAAGCTCAAATTCGGATCCAGCTCCCTGTTTCCAGCCTCCGCGCCCTCTCTAACATTCCAGACCAAGAGACAACCGGGTGTCACTATACAACCGCCTCCCCCACTTCTGCATCCTACAGTCCCTCCTAGAGCTCCCTGGACACCCCAAGTCCAGCACGCACATCCCTGCGTCTCCCGAAATGCGCGCCGTCCCAGCGCGTCTTTTAAACTCTAAAGCAAATCCAAGCTAGAATTCGTGCAATAATAAACACCACCCAGTTTGGGCATGGGCCGGACACGGGCGGGGACACGCGCAGCCGGTGGGCGGGGCACCGATAGTAAAGGGAGAAAAAAATAAATACCCGAATTCTAGAGGCACTTTGGAGGTGCACACCCAGCCCTGCGCGTGCAGAACTTTGCAAAGACTCCCGGAGACTCAGCTGTAGAATCCTGGCATCGCGCCCCAGCCAGGCTCAGCGCGAGGATAAATCCTGGGCTCCCAGGTGAAGTTTGTAACTTGAGCCTAGGAGTGGCCGCTGCTGGAAGGAACCCCCACGCTGGGGCATATTTCCATGTTTCCGGGTAGTGCGAGGCACAAGCCCCTGGCGTCCGAGAGCGGATGCGCCCTCGTGCGGAAGCTCTGTTGGCTGAGGACGAGTCGGAGACCTGGTGGGCGGCGGCTGAGCCTGGGAGACAGCCGGGTGGAGTGGATGTCTCCAGAGAGCCAGATGGGGACACCAAAAGTTCCCTGCAGGTTCATAAGCCTACAGATCCCAGAAAAGCTAGTGGTCTTCGAAGACAGTTGGTGTGAGCGCATCTCCCAGCCTGCAGGAAAGCCGTGGGACCTCTGGCCAGCCAGGATGCTCCAGGAATGGCGGGGGCCTTTCCAACTCTGAGGCCTGAGCAAGAAATCGAGTTCAGCGTGGGATGAGGACGGACGGCACCGTTCCCAGCCCTGGGACAAAACGGATGTGCGCTCCTTGGGGAGGCTGGACGGAGCCCAGGCACTGGGGAGGAAAGAGGCCTCAGAAAAAAGGGCTGAAGGGTGAGAGGCGGAGCTCCTCCCACTGCCCCCACCGCCACCCTCCCCGGCGGCACAGGCAAGGAAAGAGCAGACGCCCAGGTTCACCATGATCGGCTTCATCTCTCCAAATATCTGGATCACTTTTCCAAGTGTGAAGACAGTTAACAGGTTGTATATAAGTACAAGGGTACTTCAAAAAGTTCATCGAAGATTCCTATTATCTTTTAGTTCTACTTTTCCGTGAAGTTTTTGAAGTAGCCTTGATTCTATCAGATGTCCATTATGTTTGAGAAGACAGGGCTTTGGAAAGATGCAGGACTTAAACCAGCCACTGAAAACCTAAAAATGCTGGGGACAAAGATGGAAATAATAATATCAATAAATAAACAGTATTGAGTGCTACTATGAGAGGCATTGTTCCAAGCGCTTTGCTTACACGAAGTCAGTCCATTTGCCCAGTAACCCTAATAGAAAACTTTGTCATTCCCATTTTTCAGACCAGGAAACTGAGGCCCGGGAGGATAACTTGCCTCCCAGGAGGACGTGTTCCAAAGACAGAGAAACAATCATATTATAATAGTTACTATGTGTGAACACTCAGGGCCCTGTGGAAGTTCCCTCGTTAACCCTCACAGCATCTATGAAAGACAAGAGAGATGTATTCACCCATCTTACAGATGACAAAACTGAGTCTGGGCATAGAACATCCCAAGACCGTAGAGGTAGTGAATGGCTGAACAGGGATGAGAACGCACAAGATTGTCCTCCAAAGGTGGGTGCTCTGACGTCTGCCATGCTCAGGTGTCTTCAGGGGCTCAGATAGAGAGACTGTCTGGAGCAGACATCAGGAGAGGGAACCCACTAGAGAGAAGAGGTATGCGACACCTCCAGAGCCCAGGGGTTTGGGACATCACAAGTAGGAAACCCCAGAGACTTCACTTATATCCCACCAAAACCCAGAAGACCCTCTCCTCCTCTCCCCTGCCACTTTGAGAAGAGTGCAAGGTTTCCAGGATGGGGTAGCAGGGTCCTCTGCTGCTTCTCTTTGGGTGGAGCGAGCCTGGGGTCGGGACATGAAGGTGATGGCGGCAGGATTTTCCAAATGACGCACTTATGTATAGCTCACCTTGTTCTCCAAATGATTGAAAGGCTCCTAACAGGGGTGGTTAGGGTGAAGCCCTGCCCTGCCCAAAGCACGGCCTGATATATGCAGTTCGTTGAGATCAATCATTTCTCTTCTGTTCTCCAGCAACCCTAATAGCTGACAGTGAGTCCTTACTCTGGACAGGGCACTAGGGAAGCACTTTGCCAATGTGTGTTAGGTTCATTAATCCTCACGATAACTCTATTCAATAATTTTATTATTTTTTAAGTTGAGAAACTGGCCCAGAGAACTTAAGGTAACCCTTGGCAGGCCTGGTTGTAGGAGCCTGAGTTGGTATGTGTGGATTCAGATTTGGAGGGAAAGACTCGGCTGGGGAGGCTGCCTGTGAGGGAGAGTGACAGCGAAGGCCAGAGGGCTGCTGGGAGAGGCAAGGCCCAGAGCCCTGGATGGAGCCTCCGGGTCAGAGGGGCCTTGCTGGCCTCCAGGACCTTCTAGCCTGGATGGGCACAGACTGAGGTTCCATAGTCCAAAGCTGCACCCCAGGACATGAGAAGGGTGTAAGCCTCCCAGTGCTCCCCAACTCCATTCCCTGAAAGAGATCTGGGATGCCAGCAGCCTGTCAACTGTCCCCTTCTCCCCATTTAAACTCTTTACACATTCACAGTCCAAGAATTAAATCCCCACAAGCCTGACATTTGGAAAAAGTGTGGCACCCCAAGAGATACGCTCAAGAATCAAACTCTATGCAAGATATGTCTTTCTACTTTCACTGTAGAGCAGGCATGTTTAAAAAGTAAGGTAAAGTCTGGCTGGCATTAAAGGTGACTGGCGTCTCCCCGGGCACGCAGTGGCTGTCCCCAATGGCTGCTGCAAGCCTTCCAAACTCCTCTGAAACACTTCATCCCCTTCCTTACATGCCTATGTCAGAAAGCAAACATTTCAAACGCCTTGGAGAGCCGAGGCCATGCAAGAAAAAAGCAGGCAGGGAATGCTTCTCAAAGTTTGGGAAAGCATTTCAAAAATGTGGTGCAAGAAGGCACGTGCTGGGAGGCAGAGGGGTGGCCCTTGGGGGACGCTGACCCAGCCTGTCCGCTCACCTGGAATGGAGGCACTTTACCTGGGACCCCCAGTCATCCCTAACCTACCTGCACTTAAGGGGTAAAACCTCAGATGTCTACTCACCTTCAGCACATATGAGAGTCAGACAGGAGCGTACAATCCCAGCGACCCACGCAAGCACATGTTCCCCGAGGTGCCAGCCATGGGTTCAGAGCCCCCAGCACCTTCTCAAGAAACTTGGTTCTGCCCATTCATCGGTGGGTGTCTTTTCTCTGTGTCTCTATCCTCACCCACCTCAGCTTTGCAGTTAACAATAAATTCCCATCAGCCAACCTTAACCAACACCTCCTCCCCATATTTTTGGAATTGAGGGTGGGAAGCTGGGGACTCTGTTCTCTGTGCTTTGAGTGCAGCTCACAATCCTCCTCCGTCAACCCCCAGGCAGTTATGGGATAAAGGGGAGGAGATGGACCCCAAAAGGTCGATGAGCACAGCGCCAAAGTTCCCAGGACCCTGTATTTTCTTCTCCAACTTCTGATCTTCATTTCTCACCATAGGCGAGCAGCTGGATAAGCAAGAGCCAGTTGCAGGAGCGCTGGCTATGCTGAGGGACAGTGCAGGCCCACCCTGGCCACCTGGTCATTTTACAGATAAAAAGACCGAGGCCAGGGAGGGGAAGAGTTTTGTTCTGCGAGATGTGGGTCTAATTCCTAGCCCAGTGCTTGAGCAATTCAGGAACGCAAGTCACCAATGAATTTGCATCTGTGGGGACAAACCACTTGGGCCAGGGCAGTGAGGACCCCTGACCGAAGACACAAGTCAGTGCTGGGAGAGGCCTTGGCACCCTGACACCGGCAGTCCCTCTTCCTAAACGCTGTGAGTTTGGGGCAGGGCCTTGGAGTCTTGCAAGAAGCCGGGTGGTAGGGGCTCCTCCAGCTGCAGCTTTCCTGGGCTGGGAATGTGAGAGATGCTCAGAGGCCAGGGGTCTCTCCAGCCGCCCATCTCTGGCAAAACTGGACTCTGGTTAGAGTCAGAGTCCTCCCAGCCATGGCCAGCCGAGGACGCAGGGTTAACTCTACGGGAAACAGTCTCTGCCGTGGTGTGCGGATTGCTTTCATTTTATTTGCAACATCTTTGCGATGTGTCCAGCTGTATCTTCTTCTTACGTCAGGAAGGAACACGGTTATCAGACATGGCATTGTGCAGACTGCGTTTGCGGGGACCGCAGAGCCGCCCCAGCCCCGAGTCCCAACAGGCTTGTGGCGGACAACCTTCTATCCCCGACCTCCTTTCCTCATTTCCTGAAAGCCCCTGGGCCTCCCAAGCACTGGGCGACTGAAGAAACGGGCAGCAAGCAGATACGTGCCTCAAAGACAACCTGCACCCCCGCGGTCCTTGCGAGCTGGGCAGCAGACGCGCGGGGTGGCTGCGAAGACGCGCGACAGTCGGGCGGGCGCTTTGGCTCGGCGCGGCTCACAGCACCGTTGCTTCCCCACTTGGCTGGGGAAGCAACAGACGCCCCGGAGGCTGCTAAGTCCCTAGGCCCAAGGTCCCCGCGGCGTCTGCGTTAGACTGAGCGCAGGGGCTGAGCCCAGCTCTTAGCGCAGCGTGCCGCGCGTGGCCAGGCCTCACCCGCGACTAACCCGGCCGCTGTGGCCTCAGATCGGGGAAGCCTTCGAGGGTCCCGGGGCCACTCCCAAAGTGCCCGGGCCTCACGTACCCCAGGGGACTGGATTTACACTCTGTCGCCTCTGGAGTCCTGCGTAAAGCCCCCAAAACAATCTCCCGAATTGCCTGCGTTCCCAGGGGAACGGAAAGACCCCCTTGCCATAGCCTCCACAAGGGGAGGAGAGATCTTCTCAAGCTACCCACTCGGGTTACCGGCCCGCACACAACGGGGACTTCTTTAAGAAGCCTTTCTACGTGTGCAAAGGCCCAGCGTGGATTCACTAGCAGCCTTGCGAGATGTCTCAGCCCACTTCTCTCTCTCCTCTATGTCCGGTGTGTCTCAGGCCTCTTCACTAATAGGGCACCGAAGGTTCCAAACCTCAAGAGGAGGGCAAGCTTTCAGGGTGGCCCCTTTGCAACATGCGGGGAAGAAGAAAGCCCGATTACTTAGGTTTAGAATACTTTCCTCTTCTCCTGGGGCAGAGGCCCGAGGACAGCAGAAGCAGAAGTGGCAAGGGACTGCTCCGGCACCTTATTCTGCAACTCAGAGAGGGGCCCCCTCCCGCGTTAGCTCCCCCTTCGGCTTGCTGAACCAAATTACTCCTGGCCTGGGGGCCTGCTGAAAGTCGAGTCCCACACCTTATGACAAGGAATAAAATGCATCCTTTAGCCTTAACCATGCACCACCTCTGGGGCCGCAGATTAAAAGAATCTGTATTGCACATATGAGGGAAATGATTATGCTTCAAACTTCCCCTAATTCTGTTTCAACATAGCATAAAGATAAAATGCCATGTTTAAAACAACACCACCACCCAGGTTACTTCAGCCCCATTGCACCAAGCAAAATCACCTTTGGCAAAATTATAATCGCCTGAAATGTTAAATCCACAAAGAACTCCACCTTTGGCAAAGTGCAGCTCACCTGCTGGGGTGGGAATTGGTGAAGCTCTGGTCCCAAAATTCACAGGGAGAGGCCAGCAGGGGAGTTGTAGATTTCAGCCCGTGAAACAGACAAGAAAGCCATTTCCCCAGCTACATTTCACAAAGGCTATGTTCTTATTAAAAATAAAAAGATAGATATCAAAATTGAAAAGAAAAAAATATTCCCCCTATTATTTAACATCTTTAAAAAGTTGATCAATTTAGAACTCTAAAAGCATCATAAATTATTTTTAAAGGGCTATGAGATTTTAAAATTTTTCTCTGCATTGAGGGTGAAGATTTAGAAATCAAATCGAGAAGTTAAAACAGTCCAAAATCCACCTCTGACCTGCCCATTGAGGGGATCCGACATTAAACACTAGGGAATCAGTCTCCTTTGGACCCTCACTGGCCCTGTTCAAATTCTTCTCTGGGAAACCATTAAAGTGGGGAAAAAAGTCCGCATTTTAGGAAATCGAGGGAAAGCGGGACTCACCCTCGGTTGTAGTTAGCAAATGGCAAACGTTTATCCTTCCCCTCTTGTGCGTCTCCTAAATTGGGCACAGCTGGACATTGAGATGGGCTGGCACTGTTTGTTTTGACAATTGGCATGTTTTTCTGAATTTAACAAAATGCATTACAGCAAGTGACTGGTCCCCGTCCTTCAGGCATCCCCATTAACAGGACAAGTTATACAGATTGACTTGAGAAAAAAAAATCCCAGATTTTTTAATCAAAAGCCTTTTCTGTCACTAAACAAGACAATAGGGGAATGTCTCCATTCCTCTGGGATCACTTTTATATGTCTACACGTATACACACCTATGTAACAAAAATAACCAAAACAGGTGGGTTTGAAAGCACACCTGGTTTTTGAAAAATGCAATAACACAAACACGCTCTCCGAACTTTGGGCAGAACAACACATGGGTTTATTTTAAGGTAAGTACAACAATTAAGACCACATAAGACAAACACAGATGAAGTTAAAAATTTTTGAGGGTTTTTTTTTTCTTTTAGGAATACTCAGGGTGGAATCTACTATACAATACCATCAAACTTTGTAAATAAAAAGTATCAGATACTTGACTTTATCCACCACCAACAAAAATAAATTATTTTCTTGTTTTGTAAAAGACCTATAACTGGGAAAAGAATTATATCTCATACTTGTACAGAAAAAAAATAAAATCCCACATAGGTTTCTTGAATTTAATTTGGCAGTCAGAAATTGTTGGGCAAGATGAAAAATTATCCAGTGAACTCAACTTTAAATATTATATTAATGGCTCTGAACAACAACAAAAAATAGCCTGATTACAAATCCACACATCTGTACAGCACGGTTAGAGGAATTTAAAATTACACACAGCACGTACATTATCTATAGAGACTCCCGTACCCATACACCTATGGGGGGCTCTACAGAAAGCCATTAGTGGGTCGCTATGGGATTTGGTCCATAACTTAATTTTCGAAACCCCGAGTGGAGCGGAGCACAGCCATCCTGGAGGGGAGGGGGATTTTAAAATCAATATTTCGTTGGGCTGCGTCCTTTCAGAGGGGCTTCCTGGGATCCCAGAAACGGGGCGGCGAATTAAAGTTACCTGCACCTTCACAGACGGCTGAGGGCTGAGGGCTGAGGGCTGGCGCGCGCGCTCTCTGCTCCCGGGTCTGAGAAAAACTTGGTGGACATGTTCTGTTTCTTTTTGCATCTCTGCAGCCTTAGCCGTCTGAGAGTGTCGGGTCTGGGAGGCAAAGCCAGAGCGGACTGGGGGCAGGAGAGGGCCTGGGGCGGGTCAGTATTTCGTGCAGTCGTAGGAGTAGGGGGCGGCGTGGCGGTAGAGAGACGGCGTGGATCTGTAGGGCAGCTGACAGCTCGCGTTACCGCTCACCTGGGGCTCCCCGAGGGTCGAGTTCTCAATTCCCAGCCGGTGGGAGTTGAACATCTCCCTCACGTTGGGGAAAGTTTGCTGCTGGGCCGCGAACGTGTGACCGGGGAGGTGGTTCAGGTCCCCGCTGTGGTTGAGATACCAGGAGGCGGCCTGGGCTGCGGCGGCCCCGGGCTGAGGCGCCGGCTGGGGCTGGGGAGCCGGCGGGGGCGGCGGCGCCTGCGGATGGTGGTGGCCGTGATGCTGGTGGTGGTGGCCCGCGGCGGCGAGCGCGCCCT
>NW_007726661.1:158773-170956 GCF_000696425.1 Galeopterus variegatus
CGGGCAGCCCGTTGGGCGCCGCGGCGTGGTGCTCGGGCAGCGAGCCGTCGGGGGAGCCGGCGGGCGTGGAGGCCGCGCTGCGCGGGCTGGCCTGCAGCGCGCTCTCGGGGCTCAGCGTCTCCACCTTGGTGATGACCGGCAGCGCCGGCGACGCCGCCTCGCTTTTGATCACCACCTTCTTCTCGGCCTCCTTGGGGGCGTCCGCTAGGGGGGGCCCGGCGGCCGGGGGGCCCTTGGACGCCGCGGGGGGCGGCTCCTTGAGGTGGGCCCGCTCCTCCTTCTCCTTGGGCACGTCCTTCTTCTTGAAGCGCCGCCGGCGCCGCAGGAAGCTGCCGTTCTCGAACATGTTGTAGGAGTCCGGGTCCAGGGTCCAGTAGCTGCCCTTGCCGGGCTTCTTGTCGTCGCGGGGCACCTTGACGAAGCACTCGTTGAGGGAGAGGTTGTGGCGGATGCTGTTCTGCCAGCCCTGCTTGTTCTCCCGGTAGAAGGGGAAGCGGTCCATGATGAACTGGTAGATGCCGTTCAGGGTGATCTTCTTCTCGGGCGCGTTCTGAATGGCCATGGTGATGAGTGCGATGTAGCTGTAGGGCGGCTTCACCAGGTCCTTGGGCGCCGCGGGCTGGTGGTGGTGGTAGGGCGCGTAGGAGCGGCCCATGCCCGCGCCGTACTGCTCCGGGTGGCCCGAGTAGACGCCCATGGGGCTGGCCATGCCGCCGTAGCTGCCCGCCGCCCGGTAGTAGTTCTGCTCGCTCAAGTAAGGCACCACTCCCAGGGCGTTGGGGTCGGACACGGAGTAGCGCGCCTGCATGCTGCGTCCGGGACGGCTCGCCGCCGCCTGCGCGCACGGACCGCGGCCGGGAGCTTGGAGGGCCCGGAGAGCGAGCGCGAGCACCAGGGCGAGAGCGCGAGAGGATGGGGGCCGATGGGGGGAGCCCCGGCTCCGGCAGGCCTCGGGGGCGAGGCGGGGGAGGGGCGCGGGCTTTCAGCGGACCGNAGCACGCGCGGGCGGCCGGGGACGCGGCGGAGACGCTACCCGCGGGGCGCGGGGGACCGAGGCTGGCCCCTCGGTCCTCGCGAGGAGGGGCAGGCGGCTCCCCAAGCCCCCCAGCAGATCGGCAGCCCCGAGGAGCGGCGAGCCGGGGTCCGGAGTGGCTGCCCCGCCGAGCCCGGAAAAAGAGGCCAAGTCCCTTTTAGGGATTGGGAAAAGTTTCAAAAATCCTGCTGAAAGCGAGTTTTTACTTTCCTCGGGCCACGCCCCCTCCCGGAACTTTGGGCCAATCGCCCGGCAGCTGTGGGGAGGCGGAGCCAATCAGGACGAGGAGCGCTGGAATCCGTCGGCTCTAAGACCCAAACGCGCAGCGCCCGCTTTCTGCAGCTCAGTCTTAACGTGAAAAGAATATTTTTGTAAAAGAGTTAGACCTTATTAAAATTAATTTTATTATCACATTTTGGTTAATGGGCTCACGTTCCCAGTACAATAACAAAAAGGGTTCCTTGGCCAAAAAAAAAAAAAAAAAAAATTGCTTAAAACATGAAATCGAATTGATGAATGTGAGCAAATATCTCCCCCAAAGACCTCGTAAGTAGCAAAGATCCTAGGACATTTTTCTTATTAATGAGAGATGAGGCGAATAATTAGATTTCCTAATTATTGGGGCCCCGTGTAATGGATTCAAAGCCAACGTTCTGGATTGGAATGGAGAGGGCCTCCCCTGGATGTCGTCTTTATTTAACCAAATAATTAATTATCATTAAGGAGTTTCCAGGTTTGGGGTCTTCAAGAATTACCTGTAAAGTTGTAGAGGCGAACCCCGGAGACTGAGTTCCCCTGGCGCCCACCCGAGGGGTCAGGCCGCGGCGTCCACGCGGGAAAGGCGGAGCGGGGACGTGCGGCGTGCAGAGAACTAGTTCCCTCGCTTCGCCGTGAATTCGCTAAATCATCGGCGTCGTCCTGAGCAGTTTGCGGGGTCCGGAGAAGAGTGTGAAGAAGTTCTGCCCGTTCCCCCCTTTTCTCTCCGGCGTGCACGCTTGCAGCCCACCATCTCCAGCTTCGCGGGGTCTCTCCCTTTTCCCAGATATAAATTCCCCTTGACAAGCCGACTCCCGCGCTCCCCAAAGACTGGAACAATGCAGCCACCCACCGGGCCCAGGCAGAGGCCGGGTTCCCCTGCCTGGCGAGCAGAAACCCGAGCCTGCTTTCCGCGGGGGCTTCGCCCAGAGACGCGCGCAATTAGCGCGGCGCACCGAGGGCTCAGCCCCGAAGCTCCCCGCCCGGCGCCGCTGCCAGCACCGACCCAGGGCGCGGGCTCCGGGGAAAGCCCCTTGGGATTCTCCAAGTTAACGTTCTGCACTTGAATCTTTTGTATTTTGTTGGGGTTTGGTAAGGTGAGTTGGGGGCCGGGACTTCATGGGGGGACTGGGTAAGCGATTGCAAACGGTTAAAAACACCTCCCGGATTATATTATTCAAGAGACTGACCTGGAGCGTCTTGGAGGTCCTCTCCCTTCAAAGCTTTCTCCTTTTCCCTCTAGGAATCCCAGACAGTTTGTTTATTTGTGGATTGATTATTTATTCCTTCAACACCTCCAAAAATCGGTTCTTCCTTTGCCCACTTCTCCTGAAGGGATGGGACACCTTTTACAAAGCCTGAATGTTGGTCAGAATTCCTCTGGAAGTTGTACCTCGGGTTGGTAAGGAAGAGGACTTCAGATGAAACGTCTGTATTTCAGGTTTCCTCTTCCCAATTCTTCCATCGGTTGCTGACTAGATTCCCCGAAAAAGGGTGTTAGAGAATCCGCCCATCGGTCTTAGCTTTGGGGAGATGCATAGAAGGCATTAGGGGCATCTCAGTCATGACCAAAAAAAGAAAAAAGAACAGAAAAAAATATTTATGTGAGTTATCTTTGCCCATGATAAATTCAAAATCAAAAGGAAAGTACAAAATAGGTCCCTATTACCTTAAATATTCTATTATACTTTTATGGGTGTTCTGAGTTCTTTTTCTAATTTTATCCTTCCCCCCCGCCCCAGCAAAGTAAAATAAGGCTGCCGGTTCTCGGCTCACAGCCTTCTCCCCCACCCTCAAACTCCCACTACGATTTTATTATTTTTTAATACCTCTAGTATTTTCACATCCATCTTTTAAAAAAATAAGGACTCTGGCAAAAAGTGCTTTTCTCTTGGAGTGAATGACAGGCACGCCGAGCTCTTCTCACAGTTTTACTGGAAATGCAAACTATTGATCAAGAAAACACTCCTCAGTCTGTAGGCTTCCTGGAGGAAAATTATTTACTCTGCTTTTATGAGGTGTGTGTGTGTGTGTGTGTGTGTGTGTGAGAGAGAGAGAGAGAGAGAGAGAGAGAGAGAGAGAGAGAGAGAAATACCTTTATCATAGCATCGGACAAAAATCAAAATAGCTAAGGACTATGAAAAATAAATTCCAAAATGGCAGTTTCTGCCTGAGTTTGTATTTACAAGGATGTCCAATTTTAAACCGATGTCATCTGAAAACTAGGTTGATTTGCCAAATATACTAACATTTCACCCCCCCCCCCCATTAAAAAATGTGGAGATGGGAGGGGGGAAAATCCTCATAATCAAGACAGAAAAAGTGAGAGAGACATTTTCCTTTGCCCCTGGGATTGGGTTTCTTCTCTCTTAGTAGGACTCCAGGACAGATGTTTGTTCAGGTTATTAAAACAACACCTTCCACACACCTGGACTTTGCAAAAACCATATTTCTGATCTTTTCTTTAACCTGCCGGAGTATTTTGGACTGAGGCTTTCTGTTTTCCTGCTACTGATTTTCTCCCTTCTTAACTTTGTTGTCAGCGAGCCGAAAGTAGAATCGGGCCTCAGAGGACCGCGTGTGTTACTAGAATAATAAGCGATGATAGAGGCAAGAGATATGCAAGTTACTTTCTACTCCAGGTTCCTTCACCTGGAGGCGGCTCAGACGGACTCTGTGGGTGTTGGCGCCATCGTGAGGTCAACAGGAGAACTACTCTGGGGGGGGGGGAGCGCGGGGGCGGGGGGAAGCCCAAGCCCTTTCCTGTTAAAATGAAGGTGCTGACACCTTATGGATGCTCTTTAGCATTGCAGGGCAGGAATAAAGCCTTCAAAAATCTACAAATGAGAGAGAAGGTAAATAAACTGCGTGCAGCACGTCGATTAAAAAAAAAACATTTTCCATAGCTTTGCAACGTGTCAAGAATGTGATCTGTATGTCTTTGAAGCTGTTCGGGAAGCAAGACATCTTCCCTCGGGAAACTCACTAAGGTTTTAAGCAAATAAAATCTGCGCCTGTTAGGTGGCTAGAAGTCTGGATATTTTTTTTTTTCAAGGGTTGTTGAACAAATCGCCCTGTCCATGTCTTCCAGCTGCAGCTGTCTTTCTGCCCGAGGTGTGGTGTGAGTCTCAGGGAATTCGTCAGAAAGCTGTTTGTACTGGACGTGGGTTTATAGGGTTGGCTTCAAGAGGAAGACTTTTAAACTGGTCTGCAGCCGCTTCTGCTTTTGAGGCACAACAGAGAACCCAAAGAGGGGACACGTGAAGGCAGTCTTATTTCTTCTCTCACCGTTTTGTATTCATTCATCCCAGTGTCCTACAAACATTTCTCTTCCGGGCTCAAGAAATGTCTTAGGTTTAAGAGAAGGGGATCAGATAACAGAGGAGCCCCAGGCTTCCAAAAGCGACCTGGGTACTGATGAACCCTCGGGTTAAACGAAGTTAATTCTGCGGCTTAAAAATCCATTATCATCTGGCTTCTAGAAGTTATTTTTTGCGGGACGAGAAGTGTGTCCCTGATGAAACTGTTCCAGCTCATTTTACTGAGCGTGACTTTTCCAGGGAGTTAAAGTGACATGGCACTGGTCACAAATGGCAGTGCCATGAAGGACAAAGAAAAGGTGGAGGAGGGGATGAGGACTGTTCTTAGTTAAAAGAGATTAAAGAAACTCAACAACTAAATGGAATACTTGATCGTAGATGGAAGAAGTTTTTAAAATGAATAAAGGACGGGTTTGAGGATACTTGGGGAAATTTGAATCTGGAGTGTGTATTAAATAATAACATTGTATCGAGATTAAGATTCTTGAGTGTGATAATTTTATGTGCTCAAGCAGGAACACGTCCTTGTGTTTTAGAAGGTACGTGTCAAAATACTTGGGGCTGATATTCATCGTCTCTGCACGTTTTAGAATATTTAACCAAAGGTGGGCAGCGGAGGAGAGGAGGAGAGAAAAAGCTAGTGCAGAAGTGGTAAAATGAGGACAGTGACTGAGCCTGCGGCAGGTGTGTGTTCGTCATACTGTTCTTGCAATTTTTCTGTGAGTTCGAAATTTTTCAAAACAAAAAAAAAAATTGAGAGGAAAAACACTCTTGCTATTCTGAAAATTAAACAAGGGCTTGACACAAAGCAAACGTCTTTCCATGGAAGAAACTGCAAAACATTTAGTGAGGCCAACCTTGGCCCTCCTCTTCCAGAAGTTTCTGAAAAACAACCATCAACAACTCTGGAGTTTATTGCAATAACTTTCTTTCTTTCTTTCTTTTTTTTTAAGCTAATTCATTAAGGACCTTGTCTGTCATGATTCAGGCTGGCATCAACACAATAAACAAAAGCAAAGATGCAAAACATTCAGTAGAGTACTGTAGATTTTTCAAAACATAATTGGAAGATATACATTTGTTTCTTTTTAAAGAGAATTAATTACAAGGTCAAGGATTCGGATTCCTGTACCAGCCAGCTGCCAAAAAAGAAAAAAGAATCACGGAAGAGAGTTAAATATATGCTTCTCTGTGCTCTATGCTGTTTCCTACATGTTCTGTATAATTGCTTTATCCGTTCCCCTATGTAACTAATTGGTTGACACATTGTATCAGTCAGTTTAAGCCAGTTTATGCTGCAGTAACAAACACTCCAAGTCTCAGTGACTCAGTCCTGAGCCAATTGCAGCTTGGCAGGGAGCTCTGCTTATGAAAATCACTGAGGAGCCTGCTTTGTAAAGACTGCCATTCCTCACATGCTTCCCTGCCACCTTCTGACGTATGTCACTTCCATTTGCCACCCATAGGCCAGAGCTGGTCATATGTCCCCAACACCCCCAGGGGACAGGGAGTGTAGTCTTCCTTGTGCCCAGGCAACTGGGCAAGCCGGCATGATTAGCAGCCTTATGTCTGCACACACAGTCCTACCTTTCTAGGCAGGTAGCGATGACTGTAGTCTGTTCTCTGCAGCCCCAATGCCCTGCACAATACCTTACCACATAGTAGGTGCACAAGAAGTGTTTATTGAATGGGTGTCTAACTATTTCCAAGATTTCTCCCCCTCATATATAAGGGAAAATGTAATGCGTGCATACTGTGTGCTGTGCGCTGTGCCAAGTGTTTTGCTCAGGATGTCTCACCTGATCCTCTTTAGGGGTAGGTACAATTAATACCATGATTTCACAGGTGAAGGAACTGAGGTTGAGGGATCTTACACAACCAAGCCAAGTCGTGTAGCTACCAAGTGATGGAATTGGAATCACTTACCCATAACTTTGCTGCCTCTTTGATTTAAGGGTTAGGGCCTTCAAAATTAGGGAAGACTTAAAAAGTTAAAAAGAAACTTTTATGTAAATAAATATAATCTATATGGAAAACTTCATATCTATATAGACACAGCCATCAGTGTATGCATGAAGTCATTACTTCTTACTACACACAGCTCAATGTGTATGAACTTTTAGGTTTTTTTTTAACCCCCCCACTTGAAACCCTGTGATTGACCCTATAGGGTAAATGGACTCATTAGAAGAGTCTGCAAAAAGTAGACTGTGCCCCGGGAGGTCAGACAGGACTTCGATTGTTTGGACAAGGGCAGGGAGAGAGAGAAGTGAGCAGGCTATTTGAGTTTCATCGAATTTGCAGCCTATGGGATGGGTGTTCTGAGCCCCAGGGAATAATGCAGACTCAAATTGGCAGTCTGGGGGCAGGTTTAGCAGTGCCTAAAAGTGACCACTGGGTCTAGCATTGGGGTCTCCCAGTGGCACTGAGTGAGGCCTGGTGGGACCTTTGGAGGACTGAACAGAGCCAAGAGTACAGAGCAGTTCCCCCAAGGGGATCAGACTGTCACTGGCACCGGCCACTCTTCACCTTTCAGCAGCCATGAAAGCAAGGAACGCGCCCCGTCCAGCCCCAGCCTTGTCATATGTACACCCGCACCGCGAGCAGGACCTTGCAATGCCTTGGCACTCACCATGCTCTCTGCCCGACGCCCCATCCTCAGTTCTCTGCTCTCTTGCCCACACCTGCCTCCCCCAACCACCCCTCTCTTCACCTACTGTTTTGTTTTCTCAGGGCACTGATCACCCTGTATGAAAGGATCTTACTGCTCCTGTGTTCGTTGTCTGCCCACCCCTGTGCCAGAATGAAAGCACCAGGAAGAGGAATGCAGGCTGGGCCCAGGGCTGCCTTGCGTGGCTGAACCCTACTGCTGCATCCTGCTGCTCTGCTTGGCACAGACTCCATGCTCCATAATTACAAACTGAACACATGGAGGTCACTTGAGGGCTTCAGAGACACCCCCCACCCTCCCTCTGCCACAACCACAGGCTTCATCTCCCATTTAGTGTTTCAAATCCAAGATTCAACTCAAACATTTACTGGCACTTATTTTAGGCTGATGTTGCATGGGGAGGGGGGTCATCAAATGCTCCCTGGCTCCCATGCCATGGCAGGTGCACAGGTAACAACAGGCTGAAACTTTTATTCTGGGCAAACATGTATAGAGCCCTTACTGCATTCCAGGTGCCATTCTACATTCATATTCAGTATTTGACCCTCACCAACGTCAAGAGGCATATGCCAACAATGCTGCTAGCCCAATTCTATCAGTGAAGAGCCAGGCCCAGAGACATTCAGCAATTCATCCAGGCTCACCCAGCTGGCAAGCAGCAGACCTGGGATGTGAACCAGACAGCCACGTGCTCAGCCCTCTACAGTGATGTCCCTGCCATGTGACTGTCATGCACAGGGGAGAGCCAGGCTGGGCAAGTTAAGGAGATTCAGAAAGGGGAAGAAGAGGGGGGTCAAGCGGGCCTTGATACCTGGATAAAGAAAAACCTTATACTCAAGTGTCCTTTTTCCTTGATATTTTGGGTTCCCAGATTTAGCAAATAAAAATAAAGATGCCCACAGACTGCATGGGACATACTTATACCAAAAAAAAAAAAAAATCTTTTTTTATCGGAAATTCAAATTTAACCAGGAAACCTCTTTTTAATCTGGCATCTCTGAACTTGGGTAGAAAAAGTTCTTCAAACACCTTTTTAGTTATCAGCTTCTTAAATAATCTTGCATTTATAAGGTATTAGATGCAGCTTAAATAACTATGAGTCGAAGAAAGTGTACTGATTGTTATAAAGCATCACACATAACATGGCTATGAATCCCTGCAGCACAGAGGACCCTACAATGAAAAGGCTTTCCTGCCAGACACTCCTTCATTCCGAGGGACCATGAACTTGACTTTAACTGTTTCTTCTGGAAGTTACATGTACCTCAAAAAAAAAAATAATAATAATAATAAGCTTTTGCTGCTATTTCTTTTCTTGGGGACTAGAGTTGTGATCTGCTGGTTTCCTGCTCTGTATTTAAAGATGGTAATAAGTTTACTTTAAAGAAATTGGCTGGCTCCCACGTGCAAAGGGATGTTTTAAAAACTGACCCAAATCGTTCCCGGTTATCCGTGTTGCGTAATCGTCACACACCGTGTGTATTTTCATTTATCATTTGGGTTCACCTGGGGACGTCCGCGCACTGAGCCAGCATCACCCAGCCCTCCCTCTGCCCTGCAGCTACCAACAGAGGTTTTCTTTCAGTTGTCCTGCACGTTCCCTTCTTCAGTGCCTTGAAGTGGCGCGTCTTCGCTGTCACTCCCCGCCCTCACCTTCCGACGTGGCATTGATTCCCCACGTGGTTAAAGGAGTTTGTTGATGCCCACCCTTCCCTTCCGCTGATCACCAGGCCAATTTTTTTTAATAGACTGTATTTTTACAACAGTTTTAGGCTCACAGCTAAATTGAGCAGAGGATGCGAGGTTTCCCGTAGACTCCCTGCCCCTTCCCTCCACTATCAACACCCCCACCAGACGGGTGCGTTTGTTTCAGTGGATGAGGCTCCATCGGCACATCAGCATCGCGTGGGGCCCATCGTTTACATTAGGGTTCTCTCCTGGTGGGGTAGGATTTTTGACCTGCGAAAGTTGGAGTGTGGAGGGGGTGGGCATGGGCATTTCCGGGATGGGAAGAACATGAACAAAATCAGAAGGGAGGAGGGGCAGAGTTGGATCAGAGCCAGCAGGGGTGCAGTTTGGCTGAGACAGAGCTGGGCGCGGAAGCTGGGCGCAGAAGCTGGGCTCAAGCAAGGCCTCGACAGCTGGGTTAGAAAGCTCGTGCTTCGCCAGGTGGAGACAATGGGAAGCCACAGAGTCACAGCTGGAAGATGCACAGGTGGGGTTCCAGAGGTTGGTGGTGGTCAGCGGTTGGAGCAGGAAAAGCAGAGGAGGAGGGAAGAGGAGGAGGAGGAGGGGAGTGGGGAGAGTTGGGAGGCAGGAAGCAGTTGCAGCCTGAGACAAGGTGACACATGTTTGGCACAGAGAACAACAAGGCATCATTGTGACACTTCAGACATCCTGGCATTGCCAAAGCCCAACCTCCCATGAAATGCCAGGTGCTGATGGATGGGCCTGCTCCTAAGAAGGGAACACCAGCGTAATTAAGAGCAGGGCCAGGTAACAAAGGAAGGCCTGAGGGTGAGGGCAATCTTCTGGCTTCACAGGAGCCAGGCTGTTGTTATTAGAATTATCCATGGTTTTGTTTCTTTTTCTTTTTAGTGCTTTAGGAGTTGTGTGTGTATGTGAATATAATGCAGGGGGACATCAGGTTGCAGAGAGCAGAATCTGATATTTCATGTTTTAAGCCCATACCTATAAAGTTAGGGCGCTGGAGTCAATAGTATGGTTATGGAAGAGGGAACGCAAGCTCGCTGAGGGCTGGCAGGCCTGGCGCTCAGCTCTCCCCCACAGCAAGCAGCTCACCCCACGCTCACATGCACTCTAACAGAGGACTCACTTCCCACATTTTACAGAAGAGGGAACTATGCTCACAGAGGTGATGTTAGCAACCCAAAGTCACACGGCTCAAAGACGCGTGCCAGGCTCTGCACACCGAGAAAGAGGCTTACTTTTTCACTCTATTCTTTCTAGCCACGTTCTAAAGGAGTTGGGAGAATTCATCAGGAAATGCCTGTGACAATCTTTAAAATCCTCAGGTGAACCCGCACATGGATATTTATAGCAGCTTTATCCATAATTGCCAAAACTTGGAAGAAACCAAGATGTCCTTCTGTGGGTGAATGGATAAACTGTGGTATATCTCGACAGTGGAATATTATTCAGCACTTAAAAGAAATGAGCTAGCAAGCCATAAAAAGGCATGGAAAAACCTTAAATGAATATTACTAGGTGAAAGAAGCCAGTCTTAAGGGCTACACATTGTATGATTCCAACTATGTAACATTCTGGAAAAGGCAAAACTATGAAGACAGTAAAAACTCAGGGTTTCCAGGGGTTGGGGGGGAGGGAAAGATGAACAGGAGGAACACAGGATTTTTAGGGCAGTGAAACTACTCTGTAAGACACTACCATTGTGCATACACGTCATTATACATTTGTCAAAACACATAGAATGTATAACATCAAGAATGAATCCTGATGTAAACTACGGACTTTGGCTGTGTAGGGAAAGTGAAGATAAATGGTCAGGGTTCCTCGGGGGTTCAGAGTCTTGCCAAGCATTTGATGTAAATATGCACGTGTGCCCAGGTGTTCCTTGATTATTGTGTAATGTAATTGCGCATGTGCACCCAGGTGTTCCTGGGTTGTCTGACTTGCACCCAGGTGTCCTGGGTTATTGGACTTAAGTATGAAGGATGAGTGACTCTAATCCACAGGGCCCCCCTGGGGCAGGGGGGCCACAGGGATGCCACCACTGCTGCTGCAGCAAGCTGTTGCTGCCAGTGCCCCCAGAGTGTGCTGGGAGGCCATCACTACTGCTGCTGAGGACTGAGCTCGTGTCATCTGACAACGGCTCCCGAGATCTTTCCCAATTACCTAGTTTGTGGACCTGCGTGAGAGGCCTGGTGACCCAGTCTAGCATATGAGGAGTTTGTAACCCAGTCTGTACAACAGGTTTGAAGGGTCTGTGAGCCCTAGCCCTAGCGATACAATTGGCTATGTCGGCAGGACTCTGACAATTGCCCTAGCCAGACAATTAGTGTAGCAATACAGGGTGATAATGATGTCAGTGTAAGTTCGATTGTAATAAATGTACCATTCTGCAGCAGGACGGTGACAGTGGGGGTGGCTGTGTGCATGTGGCGGGGCAGGGGCACATGAGGACAAAGGTGTATCCAGGAACTCTCCGTGTTTCTGTTCAATTTTGCTGTGAACTAAAACTGCTGTAAACAATTTCTTTAAAAAAAAAAAAATGCTTAAGTGACCCAAGTGCAAATTTACATACATGATGGTGTTGGAAGCATTTGATTTCAAGTTCTAGAGCATCTTCTTTCTGATAAGAGAGCCAGTCAGCTGCTTCTGCGGGGTCTCTCCTGTCACTATGTATGCTGCAAATGCCTGGCCTCTGAGGCTCTTCGAACAGTGTGAAGAAGCCGAAGGGAATGGCTTTCTAGCACCACTTGCTTTCCAACTGCCAGCGGCAGGCTGCCCCTGGCGTCTGGTTACCACATGGGGACGTGGCGGCTGTCCCCTGAGGGGCTGGGGCTCCGAGCACAGCTGGGTCCGGATCCCGCACGCGGCTCCTGGCGGGGACCAGGTCTTCAGGCAAAGAAGGCCCCGCAGAGCCGCCGCCTTTCCCAGAGAGCGGGAGCGGACGCCCGACCTCCGGCTTCAATTCACAGCCTCCTGTCGTCCGCGGTGGCGTCTGGCCTCTGCGGGAGCCTGGCGGAGGCGCGGTCGTCGCGCGACCCGAAGGAGGTGGGCGTGCTCACTCCGGTGACCACAACGCCAGCCGCTCCACCACCACCTGCTCGGGGGGCACGACCAGAGCCGGAGCCGCGCGCGTCCCCGCTGACGGTCGCTCGCCGCCCCGCGCGCGTCCCCGCTGACGGTCGCTCGCCGCC
>NW_007726661.1:171956-201309 GCF_000696425.1 Galeopterus variegatus
CGCGCGGTGACGGCGTCGCCATGGAGCCGAGGGCGGGTGAGAGGCGCCGGGGGGCGGGCTGGACCACCGGGGGGCTCGGGGCGGCCTGTGTGGGGCTCGGGGTTGAACCCGCGGCCGGTTCGGACCCGGAATCCCGGCGGAGATATCAGGAGGAAGAGGCGGGAGTGCCACCTGCCGTGCAAGTAGTGGGGCCCATGTGCCAATCATCACAGCCACCCCGTGAGATCGGGGGAAACTGAGGCTCACAACTGGTGGCGGGGACAGGATAGAAACCAGTTTAACCTCAGTTGGGGCGTTAATCAGTGTCGCCTCTGACAAATGCTTTTCGAGGACCTGGCCGCTCCAGGCCCTGCTCCAGGCACTGAGGAGGCTTCCTCCAGATCCTTGGCCCCTGGGATGTCACCCTCTAGTGGGGGAGCCTCGATGATTGACTGCAGGGTTGTCAGGCAGAGATAGTCCCCAGTGCTACTGACGCTCAAGGTGTGTGAGGCGCTGTTAAGTCCAGGTACCACAGACGTGAACAGACCCACTCCCTCTATTGCATGTGCAGCGCCTAAACAGCACAGTAAACAGGTAATGATGAACAGTAGGATGATAATAGAGACCTGTGGGGAGGCCTACCACGGGCAGGACGGAGTTGTGCCTGGGGATAGGATGAATGAGACCCCAGCTGACCTGACAGAGCCCACAGCCCACTGGGAGGAGTAGAGGGTTCAGTCATTTCACACATTAATATGGGTCACCTATTGTTATTTTAATGGTTTCCATGTTCTCACAGCTTTCCAGGGGCAAGGAGCTGCCCTTTCATTTCCCACATTCTCTCTCTCCCTGCCAATTAGCCCATTGCTTCATAAATGGGAGTCACTTACATGTTTGTGATTAAGTGACTCTGGAGCAGGGACCACAATTTCTACATTTCTTGTGTCCCACGCATTATCCTTCACAATGTTGGGGGTATCCTAGGTCTTCTGAGTTGTTAGTAGAGGTGGCATATGTAATAACTTTATAATAACTGTGCCAGTGTCGTTGTTTCTATTTGGAAAAACACCCAAACAGTGAGGGACTCTGGGCCTTTAAAGGAAGGGCATCTGTCTGAGATTGAGTACTTGGTGTGCTTACTGGGGGTGAGGGTGGGGGTGGTGGTGGTGTCTAAGCTAGACCTGAAGGGAGAGAGAGGAGAGGAGATACAAAGGCCTGAAAGGGAGAGGGAGGTGGACAGATGTGTTGGGGGCAGGAAACAGCAGTGGTTGAACCAGTTTTTGGAAGTGACGAATGACGGGAGACAAGGCAGACAGGCAGACGAGGTGGGAATGCCCAGCAGGGGCTTTGCATACGTGAGCTCACTCAACGCCCTTGACCGAGGGATCTGCAGCACTAGGGCAGCACCTTACTCATCCTGAATGCAGACTTTCTGGCAGTGACTGAAGCTGGGAAGAATAGTCTCAGAGCCAGAAACTGCCAGTGTGGCCTCCCCAGGCCAGCAGCAGTGTCGTCTCAGCCTTCATCTCTGGAGACACATGATCCCTAAGCACACTCGAGTCTGCATTTTCAATTTCTCAAGTGGTTCGAGACACACCAGTAGCATTTGGAGTGGGCTCCGGCGGGCTCTAGGGCCTGGTCTTGAAGGGGCTCGTGTGCACACTTTGCCAGAAGATTTAGGGCCAGCTCTCACGCCTTAGAACTACACATAGACCTTTAAAACTTCGATGTAAAATGGGGAGGGGGAGCATACCTCAGTAGCAGAAGATTGGAAACCAGCTAATTGCCCATCAGTGTGTGCAGAATCTCACGTTCCTAATCTGGGTGTGTTTAGTTTTCATGAACATGTGTAAGATCTCTGATGAGAAGAGGTTGACTTCTCCCTTCCAACTCCAGGAATGCACATCCCTTATGCACAATGTATGTGGAGACCTTTGGATGGCCTACATTAAATAGCACTGTTCCTGGGGAGTTAGATTTGGGCACTAAATCTACTTTGAGGTTCATAGTGAGAGTATACTATTGAATAATATTACCATATACAAAATTCCTTGCTTAACAATTCAAATTGCGGGCCATGTAATAAGTTTTTAGGCAGATAAGTCAGGTGGTAGATATCACAGTGACTCAAAACAAACTTCTGTACAAGGACGAGAATATCCCTGGACCAACAAAAAACAAAAATTCAGTAAATATTTCTAAATGTGTTCATATAAATATGCTGATTTTATGGTTTTTTTTCTATGTAACTGGAAACTGATTTTTATGTTTCTCTACTCCAAGAGTAGCACATAGTTAATGCAAGTTTTATTAGTACTGTTGCAATCAAATAAAGTTTATTTGTTGCCTAAAAATGCATTTCCAAAGTTGGAGATAGAATAAAAGATTGTCTCACTGATAAAGAATGGTAGTTAGTAAACCAAAATAGTAGCTGGCTTACCCATCACTTAGGTTTAAGGAAGGCTTCCTTGATTCACAGCAGGAATAAACTAATCAGTCTTATTAAGACTGAATGGACTGAGTATTCAATTACAGTTCCCTGTACATCTTAACAGAGCTCGTGTGTCCAACTGAGGACTCTAGGACGCTTGGTTACAGGGTTTGGGTTGTATTTTGTTCTCCTACTGCTACAGGGTTAGAAGAACTGGGTTAAATACTTGGGTTTTATTTAATTTACTCTATTTTTGGTCTTTAATAATTTGTGGTGAGTATAAAACTTCTTATTAACCCTGGTTTTTCAATGTAGAGATCAGATCTGGTCTTGACCTGAGGGTGTAACTGGAGCAGACATATGACACAATCTGTGCCTGCAAGCACGTGGGATTCCTTTTTACTTCATTAGTGACAAACTTTGTTGCGATAGGTGTCTCCAAACAGGACATTCGTGAGCAAATTTGGGACTACATGGAATCACAAAATGTAGCTGACTTTCCCCGACCTGTTCATCACAGGATTCCCAACTTTAAGGTACTGAAGCATTCCTGGAGTGTTTAAAAGGAAAATGAGGTATTCCTGAATGAATAACGTGAGTAAGGCAGTTCCCGCACTGTGCTTCGTGGTGGAGTAGACGGGGAGCAGTGAGCATGGTGGCAATCAGAACCATCTGGCCAGGCGCTCCTTGCCTTTAGAGACAGGCCGCGTCACATTACCTACCCTTCCTTGCTCAGGGCCCTTGCCGTTCCGTGCAGGGTGGGTTGCTGTGTCTTCCAGGTGAGGTGGTGCAAAGGCTACTGTTTTCTGTTTCATACAAAGTAAAGTATTTATGCCAGCTGGAAGGGTGTTATTGTTGTGATGCCTTTTCACAAAACTGTCCTCCCTAAGAACGTTATGAGCAAGTGCGCTTGAGAGTGAAACCCAAACGCTGGCACCTTGGGAACAGATGAATGACTTGCCGGTCTCTAACAGCACTGGGCCTCAGTTTCCCAGCTGCTGAAAAGATAACAATCAAAGATGTCTGTTTATGACAGTATTAATAGAAAAAAGTTTGCTTGAAAGAGGTAGTGTGTAGGGAAAATGAAGGAAAATGGTCAGGGCCCCTCAGCTGTTCAGAATCTTGCAGAGCATTTGATGTAAATATGCACCTGTGCTCAGGTGTTCCTTGGTTATGGTCTAATGTAATTGCACATGTGCACCCAGGTGTCCTGGGTTATGGACTTAAGTATAAAGGACAAGTGGCTTTGATTCACTGTGCCTCCCACCCCCCCAGGATGCCCCTGGGGCGGGGGGCGGGCTGCTACCACCACGCTGGATCTGCTGTAAGCCACAGCCTCTGCAGAGGAAGCTGAGGACTGAGCTTGTGTCATCTGCCAATGGCTCCCAGGATCTTTCCCAATTACCTAGCATGGACCTGCATGTGAGGGGTCTGTGACCCAGTCTACAATGGGTTTGAAGAGTCTGAGTCCTAGCCCTGAAAATACAAATGGAAACTTAGTATAACTAAAATAATGAAAACTTTTGGCTTTAGTTATGAAATGCCTAGCCATACAATTAGCATAGCTATTGCTGTAGCAATACACAGTGTAACACAGTTCACAATTTTCACATGCATATTTTCCTGCAGAAAAGAAAAGCACTTCAGAAAATACACGTGCTGCCCTGCGCAGCCCACGCACTGCCCGCTTGCTTGCTTCACCCGTTTGGGCTGGATTATGTCGCCCTAGGCCTGGCTTCTCCAGAGCAGGCTCTGACCCTTCTTGCTGTTTCCGAGATCGTCCTGTCCCTTTGAAAAACCTCTTCTGTATGATTTTGTTGCTTTTTAGTTTTTGTGTTTTGTTTCAGTGCTTTTTCCCCAGGGAGAGAAATGTACGTGAAGTGCAGGGGAAAAGATGGGTTCACAGAATCATTTAAAGACCATTCAAAATGAATGAACTGGGGTGGGGGGGTGGCTTCTGGGTTATGCTATTTCATGATTTAGGCGGTGGTTACACAGTGTGCTTATTTTGTGAAAATTCATCAAACTCTGCACTCATTTTTAGAATGCATGTTTTATTTTAGTAAAAACTACATTGAGGCTAGACTAGCTTTCTCAAATCCCTTTCTACCCTGACTCCTTTCTTAGATGTTTCCTCAGGTGACTCTTAGTTACTATCTTAGAATTAGCACGCCCATCTGTCTAGGTGAGATGCTGGGCCGGCTGCTTGGGCTGCCGTTGGCTGGAGGTCGTATTGTCCTCTCAGTAACGTGCAATTGCATTTGAAACAGGGTGCTTCTCATGCTGCTGAGCACTTCCCACGTTTGCAGGCATTCAAAATGGCCAGAACCATTAAAGTAAATCCTGACGCTCCCCAGAAAAGTGCTCGCTTCTTCGTCCTCAACGTAAGTGCAGTTCTGTTTGTTTGCCTAACTAGGGGTCTTATCTGGCTTGCCAAAACATCAAAGATCTAGACGTTTTTGCCCGAATGCAGGAAGTTAAAGTGGATCCTGATAAACCGCTGGAAGGTGTGCGGCTGCTGGCACTGCAGGTAATCCCACTTCCCTGAGCTGAGACCTGGCCACCTGGGGGGACGCATTCTCCAGGTAGATATGTGCAGTCCTTTATTTAGAAAGATGGTGCCTTTGACTCCCTCCAAAGCAGGGCATGATGGGGCATCTGAGCTTCGTGCTGTCCCTACATTCCTTCATTTCTTCAGGTTAAATAAACAGTGAGCTATTGAGAATGTGCTGTATGCCGGGCTCTGTGCTGGGCATGGGGGTGTAGTGCTGAAAACGATACCGACACACATGTGGTCTCTGCACTCTGGTGCTTAAAGACTCCTCAGTGGTTTTTGGAAACTTTAGTGGGCTTGAGAATCACCTGGGAAGCAGATAAAAATCCAGGTTCCTCAGCCCCACCTGTGTGCAGGCAGTTAATAGTGATGTGCCCAGTCACAGGCCACACCTGGAGACACAGTGGCCTATGTCAGATCGTACAGTAACTGGGTGCTTGCACAGCTTCCCAGGACAGCCCCAGGCCTGGGAACCAGTCTCTGGAGTGGCACTGGGATGCTGTTCTTATCCATGCCCTGATGGTGCTTCCCAGCAGGCGGGTTTGAGAACCACTGGCTTGGGCAGCATCTGCCACCCTGGCCACATGTTGGCGTCACCTGGGGAGCTCTGAAGACTGTTGGCCATACCAGGTTCATGAGTGAGGTCTAGACCTTGGTAACACTCAGAGCTCTCCAGGTGATGCTCATGTGCAGATAGGGCTGAGATCCACTGAGATAGGGGATGGGCAATCCAAATAGTATGTAGTACACAGAACCTGGACATTAGAGAGGACGGAACCCAAACATCTTTATCACCCATAGAAAAATAGCACGTGGTAATTACAACTACTTGTGTTGAAATACTCTCCTTCGTGGTTGAGAAACTTCTATGTAAGAAGGCCAAACTGTGATTTTATGGGTCTTTCATTGGTCTTGGGATGTCACCTCCTGCTTTTGAACCAAAATAAACTGTTGTTTACATGAAAGGTTTTAGGAATTTTATGATTGCCTTATAGCCTAGCCTTGCATATTCTACAGAGATGTCCTAGCCAGTAGTTTCCAAACTTTCGTGTGCATCAGAATTACCTGAAGGCTTGTTAAAAGCCACATCGATGCTCCAGCCTCCACCCCCACCCCCCAAGTCTGATTGGCTCTGAACAGGTACCCAGAGCTGCTGAGCTGTGTGCCCAGGGCGCCCACTTGGAGAACCCCTGTTCAAGGACTTGCAATAGACATTTGAGAACTAAGTAGTAGAAAAAGACTACTGATACATGTCAACATAAAATATTAGTTATAATGATTACTGATCTCTTAGATTGTGATTTATTGAATAGCAAACTAGATATAAATGTTTAGTGGAGCAACATAATTTGGTTTCAAGGTAAAACATTATCGTAACTTATAGTTCTTGGTGATGAGAACACAGGGGGCAAATGAAAGTATGGTTAGAATTTTTGTGAGAACAGATCTTACTTTGGATTTGCATTGTCAGTTTTTACCTGTAACAACTTTGAATGGCACCGAAAGTAGAATTAACAAGTTTAGTAAACATCCTGCTTGTTCATGGTAAAGTGGTGCAGACTAGTGACTCCAAGTTAAGATTGATCACTACCCATTATTTAATTGGTTTTGCAAACAAGTGATTTCCTTGGCGCACACCAAAAAATGCTGACAATGGTAACTTGCCTTCCTGCCTGATATGCTAAAAACATATACAAGATAGTCCTATGTATAAATTTAACTTTGGAATTTATCAATTGTCTTTTCTTTAAAAGAGCAAAAAAACATTGTTGGTTCCCACACCACGACTGAGAACAGGATTGTTTAATAAGATCACACCACCTCCTGGGGCAACTAAAGACATCTTGAGAAAATGTGCCACCTCTCAGGTAAGTGCTAGAAGTAGTGTCACCCTCCCAGGAAAGAGTTGTTCTCTGCTGAGACTTCTGATGAGCTAGAATAGCATAAAATAGCGTCACGAAATTGAAATTTATTTTTAGCAAAACCAAATGAACAGAGATGTTATTCAGCAATCCTGTCATCAAGCCAGGTTAAAAAAAAATGAATAAATGGATTCCATTTTTGAATAAATGTATTCTGTTTTGTAACTCAGTTTCTGTTTTGCACCAAGTTGGCCAATTATAAATTCCTCACTAAAAAAGGAAAGGCAAAATAAGGTATCAGGTACTCTGGTGCCCTCCAGTGTTCACTTGTGGTGGCGTTTAGTTCTGTGTAGCTTTCCTTACTCCTGGCCTGTTCAGCAAATCCACCCAAGCAACTGGGGAGACAGGACAGAGTTTCCAGAACATGTTCAATTGGAAATTGTCTCACTAGTTCTAAATTAATAGTTTCTGACAATTATATCTATGAGATTTTTTTGAATCCCTCACAATCTAATAAAACCAAAGTGTGTAAATATTACATTAGGGTGCATTATAATGGAATTTGTCTTACGTTTTTGTTAAAGAAATAGAATGTGGCTAATTTTTTTTTTTTTTTTAAGATGACCATTAAGGGGATCTTAACCCTTGACTTGGTGTTGTCAGCTCCAGGCTCACCCAGTGAGCTAACCGGCCATCCCTATATGGGATCCGAACCCATGGCCTTGGTGTTATCAGCACCACACTCTCCCGAGTGAGCTATGGGCTGGCCCCCAGAATGTGGCTAATTTTTAAAGAATCCTAAAGTAAACTCTAGGTCATATGATTCCTAATCTGTAGAGAATTAAAACAATGGCAATTCAAAACATTCTTTTTTTAAGGGACTTGCCACTTAAGTCTAATGTATAAAAATTGAATTCAAAGTTTATTGATACCCTGTCTCATTCCAAAAATATAATTTGATGTGGCTTACAAAAATGCATGCAGTAAAGTAAAAAAATATATATAGATAAAGGAGTAAAGGAAAAATAAAGGTAGGAAAATAAGAGAGAACCCTGGTTATGGCCGGTGTTCACAAGTGCAAGCCATGTGACCCTCTGCAGTGGTGACACCTGCCTCCATGGCTGCTCTGACATAAAGAAAACTTGGGCTCCCCACAGTGGAGGGTGTCACAGGCCAAGCACCGGTGTGACTGTTGGGAGACCCCAAACTTATCACATGTACTGACCCTTTAAGTGACTTGTCATACGTCTATACTGACAGTGCCTACTAGCACATCAGATGACCTGCTACTGCCAGACGTTATTCTGTAGAAGGACTGAAAGGGTACTTTGTAAACCCTACAAGATGTACTTGTAAACCTTTTATCTGAGAATCATGAACATATTCAGCCTCCCCATTTTTTAAAAACAGGCCTTATTAGTATAAATGGGTGTACTTTTGGTACATTTTGGTTGAATAAGTAGTATTTTAGAAGTGAGCATGCTTTACGTAAAGGTAGTGGCCTCAGTACTTTCTCTGAGTAAACATCATACAACATTTACTGACCATGTTTTATGCACTAAATACATAACTTCGGTTATCTCATTTAATTCCAACTTCGGTCCTGTGATGCAGAGGGTGGTGTCCCTATCTTACAGGTAAAGAAACGAGGCTCAGAGAGTTTCAGCCTGCTGAGGTCCCACAGCCAAGAGGTTTCTGAACCTGGTTCTGTGGGACTCTGCAGCCTGTGTTTTAAACACTATGCTCTTCTGCCTTACAGGAAAAATGATTTGCTAAATATTATGGGATTAGCATCCTATGAATTTGTGTTGCAAGTTCCCCCTGGCCACCTTCCTGGGAAAGAAATTGTGGGAGATCTTCCCTATGATAGTTTCTGGAACTCTGGTTCTCCCAAAACGCCGCGTCTGCAGTGCTGCATGGGTTTTGTTCGGGAGGTCGGTTCAGACCCTGAATGCTCTTTGATCATCAGCTATAAAGTAAGGAAGCAGCTGCAGGTGAAACTCTCAAATCCACGTCTGTTTGCAGGGTGTGAGGAGCTACAGTGCACCCATCGGCCTGGACTCCAGAGTGCACGTGGACTTAGTTGTGGTGGGATCTGTCGCCGTTTCTGAAAAAGGTAAGATTAGAAAACAAGAACTCTTGGATGTGACAGCTTCTCCCAAAGGTTGCTACTCTGTAAGTCTGTATTTGTCTTTTTTAAGTTGGTGGTAATTTCCGCTTTCTGGACACTTGTCTAGTCTCCGAAGCCTGCATTTATCATTCATGTTGAACAGCTGACTTGCCCTGCCCCCTCTCGGCCCCAACTCCACACCTTCATAGTATTTTCACTTTTCCTAGCAGGAATAATAAAGTGAGATAACTCTCTCTTCAGGTGGTGAAAGATTTTCTCTCTATTGTTAAGTTCATTGGAACTGGAGCTGAATTTATTTGCAGATGTCAGTAAATAGTTGGTTTTGGAGGTACTCCAGCAAGTGGAAAAGCTTGAGGTTCTAACCTTGTTATCATGGAGCAGCAGCCTCCTGCACAGCATGACTTGTCCCTGAGGCTTCCTGCGAGGTCTGCTTCTTGGTTGTGCAGCAGGTGACACAGACAGTTCTTGGTCCGTGAGACAAGGAGTCCTTTGTGAGGAGGGCGGGTGACTGAGTCACCCACGGTGTCTCCCCTTCAGTGAGCCCTCCCTTCCCAGCCCTCACTCTGGGCTGGGATGTGGGATGTTGTCTTTCTTTCTTCTTTGCTCCTAGTGTATTCCCAGTTCCAGATGCTTTATCTGTGTCATCAAGGATTGGCGCTCACAAGCACACATGGCCTGTGTGCCTCTGCATGCCAGGCGGGTGCTGCGTGGTCCCTGCCTTGGTGCACTGTGAGTGGGTGGGACTGACACAGGCTGGAATCCAGGCAGGGCCGATGGGAGCTGGGGCAGAGGAGAGGTCCACTAGCCTTGAGCGGGGTGTTGCCTCGTAGATGGCCTCAGGGCTGGCTCTTGCACCCCAGGCATTGTTGAGGCAGATGGAGCTGGGGAGGGCTCTCAGGTAAAAGAAACACGTGTACACATACCATAGCCCTTTGGTGGCTTGGGGCTGGCTTTCAGAAGCCTTGAAGCCAGGTGATGGCATTTGGGCTAGGCTCTTGCCAATGGGATATCAGGAAAGGTCTCCTCTTAGAAAGATCCTCAGGAGTTTTCTTTTTTAGTTCAGAGATGTATAAAGAAGAAAACAATGTTTTGTAAATGTCATTGATGGAGTTTGGATGTGTTGTCCCCTCCAAAACTCATGTGGAAATTTGATCTCCAATGTGGCAGTGTTGGAAACTGATTGAGTCATGGGGTCGGATCCCTCATGAATGGATTAATGCTCTCCCTGGGGGAGGAGGGGTAGTGAGAGAGTTCTTGCTCTACTAGTTCCCGCGAGAGCTGATTGGTTTTTTTTTTTGTCTTTTTTTTTTGTGACCGGTAAGGGGATCACAACCCTTGGCTTGGTGTCGCCCGCACCGCGCTCAGCCAGTGAGCACACCGGTCATCCCTATGTAGGATCCGAACCCGTGGCGGGAGCGCTGCTGCGCTCCCAAGCGCCGCACTCTCCCGAGTGCACCACAGGGCCGGCCCGAGAGCTGATTGTTTAAAGGACCCTGGCACCTCCTCTCTGTCTCTCTTGCTTCCTCTTGCCATGTGATCTGCTCATACCCACCGGCAGCCTGCCACTTTCTGCCATGAGTAGAAGCAGCCTGAAGCCCATGCCAAATGCAACTGTCCCAGAATCATAAGCCAAATAAACCTCTTTTCTTTATAAATTACCCAGTCTCAGGTATTCTGTCATAGCAACACAAAATGGACTAAAACAGTCATTATCCAGATAACCCCATGTAAAATAATAAAATAGCTGTGCGTCTGTGTAGAAAATTGAAGAGCAGAGAAAGCCCCCCCCCACACACACACCAAATGCCAACGTCCAGAGTTCCTAGTGTGGACAAACATCTGTATCAGCAGCGTGTGAAACATGGATGTCTTATATATTTTAAGTGTAGATTTTATGTGTCCTTCTTCTACTGTCACAGAAGGGCTGACAGCATGTATAGCACTCTGTACCTTGCTTGGTAACGCATCCCAGAGTTTTCTGCCGATCAGTGCGGACGGGGCAAACTCCCTGTCCCCTCCTTATGCTGGACAGCACTCCTCCTACAGATGGACCATGGTAACTTAACCCGGCCCTGACTGGGGACCTGTTAAGTTATTTCCAGCATTGTGTTTGGTTTTTCCCCTTATGGATGATGGTAGAGTGAAGTGCAGTCTTGTTGGACAGTCTAGGTGTGCCTTGGAGACTATCCAGAGGATAATCACACCTAGGAGGGGAATTGCTGAACCAAAGGGTAGATTTTAAAACTTTGGAATGTTGCCAAACTACCCACCTCTCTGGAGGCTCATTTACGCTCCCCAACACTGTACTTCTTGCCTCTTTCCCCAGGCCCTTGTTCATAGCTAGAATTATCAGACTCGGAGTGTTAGCAGTCTGGTAGTGAGCACTAGCATCTCATTTGCCTTTGAACTGCATTGAACTGTAAGTGAGGTTGAGCGTTTCTCGTACGTTTACTGCTCGTATGCCTGTCTGTTTCTACGGACTTCATATCAATATTTTCCTGTTCACTGGTCTTTCTCTTTTTTCTTTGCATGCACAGTTGAAGGTTTTTAATTGTAAAAGTAGCACAATCAGATCTGAATCTTAGAAATACACATCAGCCATGATGTGTGTGTTCCTGGGGATGGTGCTGAGGATACACACAGAAGCAAATTTCTGAAATTTGAAATCGGGTGACTGTTGAATTGGTTACAATTCAGTATTGGTTGAAATGGGTAAATATTTAGTGCTTTTCCTCTGGAGCTTCCAGGTGAGAGGGATGTGCACATTCAAGTTGGGAGCCAGAGGTGATTTAGTGGTCACTGTCTGGCTGCATTCTTGTCTCCTGGGTGGCTGATTTGGCTGGAGAGGCTGGTAAACCGAGGTTTGATCTTAGCTTCTCCTGTTGCTTCAGGTAATCCTTTTGTGTGCCACCACCTACAAGTTATGAAAAGGTACTAGTACTGCTTAACTCGCCCCTCCCTAAGTTGAGTTGGGTAACTATGTAGTGCCTTTTAGAAGACAGGGCTATGTCTTCTTAAATCATGTGTCCCTGATTTCATAGTTTTTATTTTTCCTCTAAGGTAAATAAGTTAAAAAATCTTGTTTTTAATAGGAATTTGTCCGTAGTTTTTAAAAAACTGCTCTTTCGTTACTTTTAAATGTGAGTCTTGTTAGCATAAACATGAGCTCGGTTTCCCTTCATAACATGTTTAAAAGTTTCGGTGTTTACTTCATTATGCTTTGACCGCTATACATTTTCACTATCATTGCTCCCATCTTACACTTGGAAGTTCATCTTCAGTGGGCTGTTGTGGGGTGCCTATGGAAACTTCTACAGACGGGCCTGGGATATTGGGTTCAGGTTTCTCCATCCACTGTGACCTGATGGACAGTGCACTCCTTGGTGATGCCCTGGACCCCACAGAGACGCTAACTCTTGGCATTGGCTCTTAGGCTGGAGAATAGGGAAGGGAGAGGGCTACGCTGATCTCGAGTACGCCATGATGGTGTCGATGGGAGCCGTCAGTGAGGGGACGCCTGTGGTCACCATCGTCCACGACTGCCAGGTGATTCTGTGGATGGGCAGGGCGGGGCCACTGTCTCGTCCTCTGAGGGAGCCAGGGGGTGGAGAGGGAGACGCAGCCACCTTCACGAGTGTGGGTGATCTGCTGGGCTGGATTTGCTAGGGGTGTGGCAGCTGAGCCCTGTGCACAGGATGGTTTGGGTGCTTCTCTATCTAACCGAGTGCTACAGCAGACATGGCTGAGCAGCATTCCCTCCTACTTCTCTCTCTACCCCGCTTCTGTTTGGCCAGGTCATGGACATACCCGAGGTGCTCCTTGAGGATCACGACATCACAGTTGACTATATCCTCACTCCAACCAGAGTCATCACCACGGGCTGTGAGCGCCCAAAGCCAACAGGAATCACATGGTCCAAGGTGGGTCATGGCCATGGCTGGTGCTGGCCTGCAGCTTCCAGGCTGCCCCTCTTTCTCGCTATTCTCTGTCCAGCATAGCAGCCATCTGCCGCCCTGGTGTGGCTGTACATTAGAGTCACCCAAGGAGCTTGTGAGCAATGTAGCTCCTGAATGACAAGCTCCAGGCCTGGGCCCGAGAATCTACCTACAAACCTCTGGGACTCCAATAAGCAGCCAGGTTCAAGATCTGCTGCTGTAGATGGCAGAACTGACCATCCTGCCTTGAAGCTCTGTCTGCCAGCTGCTTTGTGTCTTTGAGAGTAGTTTTCTCCCTTCTTGGCTACAGGAGGTCTGCATGGCCCTATCTCATTAGTTTTTCCTTCTGTAAATCCAGATTTCTTACTGCAGATCTGGATCTCCAGACAGAACTAAACTGAGTGGAAGGCTGTACCAAAGGCTTCATAAGTGTTGTTACACCTTTGTGACTGCATCTCCAGCCCAGGTACTGGCACAGTCTGCAGTAGGAGTTTGACCCCAGAAGGCAGCTCGTAGATTACAATGCTGTCTCTGCTGGCCTGCAGCCAGAACTACTGAGGAAACGTGCAGACGCGCTTCGTGGGAATGAACCCGTTGCTCACATAAGCACGTTTGTCTGTTTTCCATTCTTAAATCCAGATCATCCAGAGTTCAAAAGTGTTCTGCCTCTGGGCATGGAAAATCAACAACATCCACCTCCAAGGATAAACACACCGCCTGGCACATTTACCAGGGCCCAGCAGGGCCGCTCCTTGCAGGCGCCTCAGGCAGGCAGTATTGGCCACCCGGGGTGTACACTCCTTCCTGGTTAACCCCTGATGAAAGCAGAGAGGAATAGCACGTGTGGCCCAGAAGCAGATGGGTGGGCCCCTCCATGTGCAGCAGGAGTGCCAGGGAAAAGGTGGTCACCTCCCATCCTGAAGATTAAAATGTCCCTTGGTCTTTCATAAGAGCTTGGGTGCACCTCAGAGTTGAGGTCCACAGCTTCCCTTTCAGTGAGGCTGGCCACCAGACAGAGCAGTGAGGCTGGTGTTTGCTTAGAGCTGAGAAGAGGGGTCTCAGGAAGGTTGCACAAGGGGACCAGCCACAGGGAGGCTGCTGGTGGCCCTGTTGAGGCCAGCACTTCATAGAGAGGGTCCACTGCAGCCCATAGTAGGAAGACTCTGGGCAGACTCTCTAGAAGGAGAGAGATGTTGGGGAACAGCCATGGTTACATTCTGCAGATTTTAACAAGAAAAATGTAAAGGTAGTAACAAATGAGGTCATTGAACATGTTAGAGGAATATAATTCCTCCCACATAAAAGAAAACCAAACTCAACCAAGGCTTCCTACAGCGTCGTGTGCCACGCTGATGGGTGTAGGGAAGTTGGGGCTTTCCTGCTTGTTGAGACCCCAAACTTTTTCACCCTCTTCCATGGAAAGGCTAATTGTTTATGAAGCCTTGGCAAGAGTCTCAAACTTTTAACAGGCCATTTTTCATTTGGGGGCCTGTGTTCTGGGTTTTACCACCAGCTGATCCTCCCTTTGCATGGATCATATGAAATCAGCAACTTTTTCTGGCCCCTGACATTTCTGTTTTAGTCTTGCTACCTGTGCAGCCAAAGTGAATTTTTATTGACATTTCTCAGGGTAGGGGGGTGGGGGAGACATCTCTAAATTCCAGAAAAGATTCGGGATAGAGGAAGGAGATAATTCAGTGCCAGGTTATATAATACTGTCTCAAATTGACTTTTTGGCAAATATTGGTTTATCTTTTCATGATGTCCTAGCTATACATTCTTATCATATAGGTAGTAGAATCCAATAATTTAGCTCCTATCTATTTTATTGGAATATCTGGAATATATCTTTTATATCCTGTAGCTCTCTTAAATGAAGGATTTGAAATAAGTACAAAATGTGCATTTTCTTTGCTCACTTTTAATACACAAAGATTGTTCAGCATGTGATTTCCTGGCCTTTGTTCCACCTTTTCAAGGAACATGAGTCCTTCCCAAGCTTATAGACCGGCCTGATGTAGACGGATCATCTTACTATAGTCACATTAAGCAGCGTGACTCCTTGTCTCACCTTCGAAGTCCACATGAGCTTTCCTCTGCCAGTGCCTCACGATTTTAAAAATGGGCGATCAGGTGGCCAGTGAGCATATGGATGAGCTTAGAAAGTGCAGTGTCACCACGTAGTAGCTACAGCTGTAGGGCAACCTCCAGCACACTCTCCAAGCTGCCTCGTTTGATAATCTGTAAAACACAGATGCTGTCAGTACTGACCTAGGGTTGGTGTTAGGCAGTGCATGTAAAATGTGTAGCCTGGTCCTTGGAAGCATTAGCTGTCATCATCATCATTGTCACAGATGCCAGGTAGAGTTGATAGTAAACATGAGAAATCTGCCTGGACACTCTTGCATGATTCTTCTTTGTGCTGTGGGCTAAGTCCTTTCAACAGTCCTTCTGGGGGGTTCACAGAGCCAAGACGGGGTCCTGCACATGTCTCTCCATGACTGTGGATTGGCATGTGGTGTACCTTTACTGCCTCTCAGTGGAGGAGGAGGACAGAGACACAGCAACCTGAGTCTCCAGCCCCTTGGGCGCTGCCTGCCACATTGCCCACGAGTGCACAGATGCTGTGCAGATGCCTCCCCTGAGGAGCTGATGCTCTTCCTCCCTTGTCTGTCCCCTCCCCTGCAGCAGAGGAGAACCCGTAGGTTGGATAAGGGCTAGAAGAAAGTGCAACCCAGCACCCCACACCTTGTCGGAAACTTTGGGCAGGAAGAGCAAGAGAGGCACAGAGGCAGTCAACGGGGAGCCCTGCTTTTCCTTCCTTCTCCTGGAAGGTTCGTCGTCACCTCTGTCCACACGGCCCCTTCTGTCTCAGGGTGGCCACCTCGCCTACTCACCTGTAGAACCCAGGGGACACTTGGACATGTCCAAGCCACAAGATGCCACAACTGCTGCTGCCTCAGCCACCAGCCACACCAGCCCCAAAACACAGAACTCCCTGAATCCCTAGGGACACCAAGGACCTCTGCAGGCTAGAGGCTGTTACCAGAGGGCTGGGCATGGAAGTTGGAGCATGGTCCTGGACCCTGGGCAGTTTGTCCAGCTCAGGTGACCCTCTGGCCTCCTGGGGACATAATCCAGATGTCCCTCCCTGCAGGTGGCCATGTGTAAGATGATCTATGGCAGGTCGAGAGCCATCTGCTTGGATGCCTCGGCTATGTGCAGTAGCAAATTGTCGAAGGCCAAAGTTCCAGACCTGCTAGTGTCGGGCAGCCCAGCCCAGTGCCCACCCTGGTCACAGGGGGCTGTGCACTGAGGCCCAGCTAGCTCCCTGGGCTGGGGGGTACCTGCATCAGACACAGAACACGAAGAAGCAAAGCTTCTGCCTGGGGCGTGTGGCCACCTCCTAGACCCAAGTGAGCAGCCAGAAGGCAGTGGCAGAGGGGATCTTTGTGGGGTGAGACCTAGGCCTGTGACCAAAGCCCTCCCAGCCCCATTTGGTTAGACTGCGGGGTATGTGTGCTCCTCTTGCCCAGTGTGGATGGCTGGACCTGGACATAGAGACCCAGCCACGCCATTTTTATCATTTTCCGGAGAGGTTGAATGAGATGCAGGGAAGGTAAAAGATTTATTTTAGGAATACCCTGGAGGTAGGGGAACGGGGTGTGGCTTCAGGCTCCAGAGACACAAGTACACTGATGTGGAGGTCAGCCTGGTGGGCCAGCGTGGAGATCCAGGAAGGAGGCCTGGGCACCATCAGCCATGAACCAAAGGACTGCTTGGCCTTCACCCAGTGGAAGGACTCTTAGTCACACACGCATCTTTATTTCCCACGGGAATTGCCAGAAACGGATCATTGCTGATTACAGAGGAGTCACCATGGACACCAGAGGCCAAAATCTGGACATCTGACTGTCTCAGGGCAACTCATTTGCTCATTTAAGAAAGTTGCATTCTGCAAGGGCCATTCTCATGTTTACACTCAAAGAAATGATTTTGTAGCTTTCAGAGCACAGCCCATTCATCGCCACGTGGCCTGTTGAGTAGGGCTGTGCTCACATGGGCACAATATGCTGCATTGATTTACAGACACTCCAGAAAACAGGGTTGGGTGCCAGGGCTGCCCCTGTGAGCAGCAGTCTTAGGACACTGAAGCTCAATTTCAGATCCTGTATAAAAAATTGTTCTCTGGAAGTAACGTTGACCAACTGTGAACTGGCACCCACCTACAGCTGGGCCAGTAAGTTAAGAGGGCTGATGGCTGCTTTTATTTAAAAAGAATTATTATACTTGACCCAGTAATTCATCTTCTAGAAATGTGTCCTAGGGAAATATTTTAAATTCAGATAAAGATTTATGTGTTCTCACGTATTATGCAGTGCCTTAAAACGGGGAAGGCGGCAATTTAAATGCATAAGCCTTGTAAAGACTATATGATGGCATGAGAAATGCTCATGGTATAAAGTGGAAAAGCACAGTATAAAATTGTGTATGCTTGATTTGTAATTTTGTATTGTGCTCACTATGTTAAAATATGTGGAGAGAAAACACTGGAAATAAATACATCAGAATATTAACCATAGTTATCTCTGGGAGGTAGGATTTCACCTTTCTTTCCTACTTTTCTCCCAATAAGCGTATGTTTTACAATCAACAATATTCAGTGGAGAAGATAGTAAATTTGATAAACATTTTCCCAGGTAGACATTCTGCCCAGTGCAGTTGAATCCAGTCACAGCATGAAGGTTCATAGTATCTGTCCTCAGGTGATAAAAATGAGAATCAAAAACCAAAATAGCTACATATGCACTGGTTCTTAGAATTTGTGTGCACACATATGTATGTGGGCAACACTGGAATACGTGTCTGTGTGAACTGAGCCACATAGCTGCTCCTCTCCAAGGGGATGGTGCCCCGCGTTGGCAACTAAAACAAAAAGCTGCCGGGCTCTGAGCCAAGCAGGTGGGACACGGCCACCCCATGGACCCAGAGGTAACACAAGCCAGACGGGAGCCACGGCATGCAGACAGAAGCTGGCATTGTGCAGCAGAGGTTCTAAGGTGCCCCTGCTGTCCCTCAGCACTGCCAGTGGAAGCATGATGATAGGGTTTTAACCTTGCGGAGCCTTTTTCTACTGACTGACACCTGGATCAAGAGAGCCGGCGGAAGCTTCATGGCTTGGTGCTGGCACCGGAGACGACACGTCCTCTCAGCTTTCCCTGCTCTCTTGTGCTGAGCATACTTACTCGGCAGGTAACTATTTCACCTTGGCCATTTAGAAGTATCTAAAAGCATTTTCATCCATAAACGATAAGCTTTCGTCTCATGCAAAAGAACTACGCATTTTTGTAGTGGTTGAATTTAGCACTAGAAATACTTATGGGGTCTGTTTAGCTTTGCCAGTAGCTGCTTGAGCATCCTAGCATTTTAGAACGAGAGATTTAAAAATCATCTCTCCTGGGCTCCTAATCTTCTGATCAAGTAAAGTGAGATCCAGAAAGAAAAGCAACTCATCCAGAGGTGTAAAAGTAGAGTGTGGCCGACTGAAGACTAGAATTTTCTTTTGCGGTTGGCAGCAGATGGCTTACAGACAGGTTCATAACAGCATGTATTTCTAGGTTTTTAATTTAATCTTTAAAGAGAACTATATTTATGAAGGACGGGCATCTTTATGCTTCAGCGCAGAGAGATTGTAGCATGGAAAAGAAAGTTAGAATTGCTTTATTTCGAGAATGGAATGATTAGTTACAGAAGGGCAAAAATATTTTTTTATGTTTGATTAACAAGCAGAATCTTTCATTTCACACTGCAAATTGACAAAACGTAACAACGGTTCCTAATTGCCAGCCAGGAAAAACAGAGTCACGCTGCCATGGACTTGTCCAGGGTGTGGCCATGCAGCATGTAGCTAGCTTGCAGGAGGCAGTTTGTCGGCTGTGGTACCACAGTGGATTGGGGCATCCAGCTGGCTGCAGGCATGGCCTGCAGCTGGGAAGTGGCAAAGCCACCTCGTTATGAAGGAGGTTTCCTATTTAGGACTTGTGAAGGAGCGAGCTGATGTGAAGCTTCGTCATTCCTCACCCAAAAGCGCATTGCTCTTATGGAAGGCAGCGAGCTGTGTGAGAGGGGTGCATTTGGGCACTTCCATTCTGAAGGCCTGCCTGCAGGTGCCAGTGTGCCAGTGCTGCAGATTTCCACTTAGTTCATGACGTGTGGCCAAAACATCTCCATTATTCTTCAGCTGATTATAGTTTGTTCGTGTGCTGGCCCAGGGTAAAGTAGCCTCCTGTGATGTGTGCAGAGGATATGTACCACAGGAAACAACAGAGCAAAAAGACAACCTACAGAATGGGAGGAAATATTTGCAAACTATGCATCTGACAAGGGATTAATATCCAGAATGTACAAAGAACTCGAACAACTCAACAGCAAGAAAACAAATAACCTGATTTAAAAAACAGGCAAAGGAGCTGAATAGACATCTCTCATATGAAGATATACAAATGGCCAACAGACATATGAAAAAATGCTCACCATAACTCAGCATCAGGGAAATGCAAATCAAAACCACACTGAGATATCATCTCACCCCAGTTTAGAGTGGCTGTTATCAAAAAGACAGAATAACAAATGCTGATGAGGATGTGGAGAAAGGAGAACCCTCCTGCACTGTTGGTGGGGCTGTAAATTAGTGCAGCCATTATGGAAAACAGTATGGAGATTCCTCAAACAACTACAGATAGAACTGATATATGATCCACCAATCGCACTATAGGGTATATACCCAAAAGATTGGAAATCATCATGTTGAAGGGATACGTGCTCTACCGTGTTTATTGCAACTCTATTTACAGTAGCCAAGAGTTGGAATCAACCTAAATGTCTATGAACAGACAACTGCATAAGGAAAATGTGGTATATACTCAATGAAATACCACTGTGCCATAAAAAAGAATGAAGTTCTGCCATTCTCAGCAACATGGATGAACTTAGAGAAAATTATGTTAAGTGAAATAAGCCAGGCACAGAAAGAGAAATACCACATCCTCACTGATAAGTGGGAGCTAAAAGAAAGAAAGAAAAGAAAGAAACAATCACAGTAATACATTGAACTTCCGGAAAAAAAAAACAGAACCCTGATTATTAGAGGTGGGGGAGTGGGAGGGGGTTAGCGAAAAATTAGTTAAGGGTCACAAAGATTGATTACATTTTGTAAACATGAGTATACTAATGATCCTAATTTGATTACCACATATTGTACACATGTATTGATAATTCAATTCTGTACTCCACAAATACATATAACCAATTATGTTAATTAAAAAAACTGTCAAAAAATTTTTTAATGTATTTTTGCTACAAAAACATAAGTGTGGAGCCTTGCCCTGGCCAGAGAACACTTGCTTCTGCCATAGGGAACCTTGAGGTACCACTGGACACACACAGACAGGAGTTATAGTAACATAGGCCAGTGGACCATGGTGTGGCAGCTCCAGGGGGCCCATCAGAAGTGCAGTGTTTACCAGAAGGGTCCCCCCATACCCCTTCCCCACAACCTTCCAAGATGCTCTGGCCTTGTGGCTCCTGCTGTGCTCAGAGTTTAGTGACACTTAGTTCTTCTGGATAAGCACACAGACACACATTTTCTCTTGTAATGGCAGTTTTAAATTTTATCATCCTTTCTAAATACTAGTTCTAGGGACTTAAGAAATCCTTGAAAATTGCATTATGTCCAGTTTAAATCTGTTTTTAAATATTCCAAAAGAACTCAGAACTCTTTGAGAAGGTAGAATGTGAGAATGGAAAGGAGTTTATTTGGTTGGACTTAGATCATCTTTGAAATTAGGCCTCAGAGCTTCTGTGATTCTGGTCTGCAAGTTAGTTTCCTTGTGGCGAATCAGTTCAAAAGCATTGCGGAGGGTCACATGGAGGAAACGTTCCTGCTGGTAAGAAAGAGCAATTACATGTTAAGCTGTGTCCATGGCACAGAGTTTTCTTTTTTCCTTTGTGTCTCAACAATGGGAAACGTGAAAAGGAGCAAGACTTTTGCAAAGTCTTCCAAGGGCACCCTAGTGTCTTGTCATAGCCATTCCCAAGACCAAAGCAGGCTTCTGCCAGGGAGCCAGGGCAGTGTCGTTACAGAGGACTCTGGCCCAAAGAAAAGGTTTGGCGTGAAGCAGAGATTATTTTCTACTTAGTGCTGGGTGAGAGAACCGGATATTAATTAAAGAGGATTAAGAGCCTTTAGGTTTGTGAGAAGGCTCTTGACTGTTCTCTGATGTTCGTGGTTTTTCAATCTCACTCTAATGTGTTGATTCCTAACCTGGTACCCGTGCACCATTTACAGTTCGGAGGTCTATGAATAGTGTTTGGCGACCCTGGGAAATGGTACACAAAATCGCAGATGAGTCCTTGGGTGTGAACCCCAGTCCCTCACAAAGGTCTCTGTCACCCTGCCAAGGATAGGAACAGTTGCTCTGAGTTACATATGATTCTGAATATAATATGAACATCGATACTAGTTCAACTATTTAGTATTGTAGAAAATGTATAATTGTCTAACTTGTGTCAATCTGTGTTCAGATAAATCCATCTGTGGGAAGCCCCATGTTTGGACCAATGCCTGCCCATTGGTAAACATGCTCATTTATAAGCCTTGTGTCCAAAAGAAAGGTGAAAAGCATCTGTAAAGGATGAGAGTTGCCAAAAGACTACACAGGATTTGTCTGTTACTTTTCTGCCCAGGCACAGTTGTTCAAGCTTAACCTGGCTAGTCCTGACCCATACAGGCAGCCCCCACAATGCAGATTGCCCCATTGCATGGAGCCTTCAGGGCTTCACCGTGGAAGTGGCCTCAAGCTGGTTCCAGGCTGCTCGGGTGGGATCAACTATTTGAGACTGTTCTTGCAGGCAGAAAACTGCCTCATATGCTTGGGCTCCTCTACCTTCTCCTCTCTTGCAGGTTCTCAGGAGATATTTGTCGATCAATTAGATCAATCTAGATAAAGCCAGCAATGTCCTTTGTATACCACATCCTGTACATTGACACTTAAATTTTGTGTAGTGTTTGTTATTTCATATCTTTGTGACCCATTGCTAGAAAGTGTTTTCAAAGATAGCATTCTATTTCAGACAAGCCTTGTTTCTGCATTGAAGGGTTTGATCACAGAGATTCCTTCAGTGGAGAGAAGACCCTGTGGCCCTATTAAAGACCTCATCCCACCCAAAGGCACAGGTGGGGTGTAAGAGCAGGTATCGAGGCAGAAACTCCCCATTATCCTGGGGGGCACTTAGGAGAATTGCCATCTGTGACCCTGTAACCCTAACACTAGTAACCTTAGGTACCTCTTCTGGGTAGGAGGCCCTGCCAAAGTTCCCAGCTTGTTTTCTACTTCCTAGGTCTCGAGGAAAGTAGAGGCCCATTCCTGCCCGCTGCCATGGCATGTGGGGTGGACTTTACACAGTAGCTCCAATGAGTCTGGGTTTCACTTAAGTGGGGGAAGGGGGGGATCACAGCTGCAGGCTGGTGAGGTATTCTATTTCAGACAGCAGGAGTCCCCCTTTCCACATGGCCGAGTTGGACCGCTCTGCATCCCATCCGTGTGTGCTGCGGGTAGTCAGAGATTCCCACATGAGTGTGCAGGGCACATGCTCCTGGCATGCCTTTGCCCCTATTGGACCCCCTGAGAATAGCCAGAACTGCTTTACTTTTTCAGATCAGCCATGAGATGATGGAGAAAATCCCAATACTGAGAACCCTCCGTGACCAAGAGAAGCAGGCTGGGAAAGATGTCACTCTTCAGAATGAGCACTGGAACCTTCTAGAATCCGGCAGCCAGCGAGCAGCTCCCACGAGTGCTGTCAGACCACCCCAGGATACACCCCAGCCAGAAGCTGATTCTATGGGAGCAGCCCGTGGCTGCCTGCAGAGGGAAGAGGCCCCGCCTGCTGCCACTGTGTATGTGGGGAACCTCCCCCGAGATGCCCGCGTGAGTGATCTGAAGAGGGCCCTCCGAGACCGCGGCGCAGCGCCCCTATGGCTCACCTGGCAGGCGCCACAGTGCAGGGCATTCCTCCACTACCAGGACCCAGCCTCAGCCCAGCAGGCCATCTCCTGCCTGCAGGGCCTGCGCCTGGGCACCGACACCTTGAGGGTGGCGCTGGCCAGGCACCAGAGGGACAAGTGACCTGGCAGGCATCCTTGGGCAGCAGAGCCATGCTGGACAAGTACACCGTTGCCATTGCCAGCCATCTCTTACGTGTGACAGCCCGCCGCTTGGGGTTCCTGTGGGACGGGAGGCCTGTGTGGTGGGACGTGGCGAGCTGCTGCTGGCTGAGCTGCCACTGGCTGAGCTGCCGCTGTCTCACCTCTCCCTGGGAAGTCCCAGCCTCAGGCAGTGCTGCATCTCCAGATGGGCAGGGGGCTAGTGCATGATGCACTTCATAGCACGCGGAGGCTGCAGACTTGGTTTGTTCAGATTCTGGAGTTTTTTGCTCCTTGTACCTGTTTGACTGTGTTAGCTGTGCCAGTTTCTCTGGAGGGACAGCAAATTAAACATTTTAGAGGACTGAGCAACAAACACATGCTAGTAAATGGTGATTTAGGGTTTGGGGGATGGAGTAGAAGAAGATGGATGAAGGATCCTGCCCACGATAGGCCCTGGCTGGGACCAGGCAGGGAACAGGGGGCAAAACCAGAGAAGCATTCTCGTGCTCCATGATCCTGGACCTGGCATGACTGGAGGGGAAAGCCAAGTCACAAAAGCCCAAGTGGCTCAGTCCCCAGGTTACGAATTGCTCATCACAGCTCAGTCCTGGTGTCACATGGGAGCCGATGAAATGGGGACCCACAATGGGGTGAGACTCGCCATGGTCCCCTAGTCTCCTGCTTCTGTGGGTGAACACTCTCAGCTCTGGCCACAAGGCAGGAAGGTCTGTCTCGTGAGAGAGGCTGGCTCTGGGAATGAGCCCTGTGCCAGCTGATGTCCCATTCACACGTGCACACATGCCCAGGGCCTGTGTTTTCTGGACTCTTTTCTGCAGTTCTGTGTTTCTAAAAAACAAGCTGGATTTTTGGCAGAACTGTGCTTCTCAATGAAAGCGCTTTTGCAGTTGATGCTAGGCAAAAAGTCAAATAAGCATGTAAGTGGAGATTTTTTTTTTCCCAAATGTAAATGTGTTGGAAATTTTAATTGTTTTAGCCAGAGGGTCTTAGTATATTTGAAGCACATTATTATGCCTCAAGAGGGCAGGCCTTGCATGTGCTTTAAAGAACACGTTCTCAGGATGCTCATTTTTCCCTTTGAAATAGCATTTTACAACGACGATACTGTGGAGACTTCAGAAAGAAAATCTGTTCTTAGACAGATTTGCTTGTGAAATAAACATCTTTTCCAAGCTGTCTCGAATAAAATGAGAGGGATGGAAACAGGTGTGTCACAGCTTGGCCCCCAGGCCTCGGCCTGGCCCTGTCCTTGGCATGACACTCGGTGTCACAAGCCAACTCTGACCCCCAATCCTCAGTGGCCACCTGGTCACCCTCAACTCCTCATTCTGCTTTTTCCCATTTTTCAAGGATTGTTCTTGTACTTGAAAGATTCTCTTAGTTTTTGTTTGCTTTATTGTTGATCTGCCACTGTTAGAACAGCAGCTGCAGGAGAAGAGAGAGTAAGTGTGTCTGTCCGGCTCTCTCCCTGCTGCGCCCAGCAGCTGGAGCCACTCGGGACAAACGTGGGATGTGAATGGGCCCACGGGAGCCAAGAGATCAAGAAGCTGCATCCGATCCCACTATTTGAACTCCTGGATCCAGTCGTGCCTGACTCTACCCCGACCCTCAGACTGTAGAGTTATAACTCAAGTTAATAAATGATCACTCTCGGGTAAGCCAGATTCCTTGGATTTTCTGTCACTTGCAGCCAGATATATCGATATACAGGTAAATTGAAACTGTCATTTTTATATTTATGGAAAATAGTATAAGAAAAGCTAGAGACCAAGTGCCTGAAATATAAGTACCCCAAATGTGTCTGTCTGCAGACCTTCTCCTGTCCCGGCCTGCCTCGGGGCCCACAAGGGCAGCTGCTCCCATGGCTGCCGCGGGCAGCACTCCCAGGACAAGGCTAGGGCTCACAGCTGCTTTACTCCCAGGCCCGTGAGCCCTCGTTAGAGTCTCACTGTGCAGTTCACACAGGGGTGGGAAGGAACTGGCAGAAAAAAACCACTTGACAAATGCTGAGAATGTGCAGACCCCTTCTAAATGTCCCCTTGTGTATTTGCCTAAGTGGCGGTGTGGTTTGGCCCGTGGATGGGGAGGACACTGATGCAGGATCTGGAGCTTTGCAGTTTCCCAGAGGCACACTTTTGACTTTGCGATAAGGAGCACTGGCCTCCAGGATCCCAGAAGCCCCAGGCCAGTCTGCGGGCCCTGCTCCTGGGGTGTGAGCCATGGCTGGCAAGTCATGTGCCTGCCCAGGTTCACTTCCTTGTCTCTGCACAAAAGCATTGAACTCACTGAGTTCTAAGTCCTAATAATCTATGTTTCTTTTGAGGCTACCTGGCCACCACCACTTAGACGTTTTTCTGTTTATAACAGTAAACTAATCCATTCTAGAAACTTCTGAAGATGAGAAGTATAAAGGAGAAGCACCACTCAGGCCACCTGGACATTGCCCTCATTTATTTCCAGTCTGCCTTCTATGCAGTTCTAAAACACAGCTCAGATTAACAGCACGGGCTTCAGAGTCCCACAGACATGGCTCTGAGCATGATCCTGCACTGTGCAGTGTGGCAGGTGTGATGTGGAAGGGTCCTCAACTCACTGGACCCCCACATGCTCGTCTTTCAGCAGGCACAGTGACGGCACCCCTCAATATCTGAGAAAGTGAGATGAAGTAGAGCCCAGGAAGTGCTTGGCCACACATAGTGCTCATGGGTGTGTGCCCAGTGCTGAGGCCATCAGTCAGCTCTCAGATGGAGGAACAGCCACTCCAAGGTGGCATAACTCGGGCCTCACCCAGAGTTCCCATTTGAGGCCCTGGGTTGACAGCAGGATCCTGGGCAGTAGCAATAGTGGTGATGGCCCTGGAGCTGTTTCCCAGGTGACAAGGTTGTCATGGATGCCGAAACCCGGGGAAAGTGGCCCTGAGCGAGCTGGAGGGGGGATTCTTTGTGGCTCAGCAGCTGGAAAAACCAAGCAGCAGCAGCCGTTCTTGCTCTAGGAGGGGGGCCAGTGTTGTCTGGCCCAGCCCCAGCTCGTGGCTTCACCCAAGCAGGAGAAAGCACAAGTCACCTGAGCTCCCTGCGTAGGTGGCCCTGGCTGTCCCTCCCTAGCCCTCTGGTTTGAGATCTGAAAGTCTGTGACCACATGCACAGGAGAGAGTGAGACCTAAGCACCCACTGCCCAAAACCCCACTGCCCAGTTTCTGGGGAAACATGAAACCTGAGCACTAGGGATCGAAAGGAAACAGACCCCCCGGATCTTCGGGTGGAGGAGGCTCGCCCACGAGATGTGGAGGCCGAGCCGGATGAAAAGATGCACTGCAGCAAACGGGAGTCAAGTGCAGGCAACATTTGAGAATTTGAGAAAAGTTTCCATGAAAAAGTTGTCTGTGAAATTTTGCTATGGAAAAAAAAAATTTTAATGAAAATATTGTGTCGATTCTTGCCCTTTTCTGCTCTGATCTCAAAATATGCAGGGAATCATGAGCTCTAAAAATAAAAACCCTGTGGGGTAGCTCAGTTACTAAAAGAACTTGCTGAAAGTGAACAGACGTAAAAAGAGCTGAGCAGGATAGGTAAAGATTTTTTTAAAAACAAAAATATACAACATTGAAATTTGTAGTGGAAGATGTGGTGTGAAGGAGACAAGAAGATCTTTCAGCAAGGTAAGAGGAACAGGCAGCAGCAAGTGGCAGCTTCCACCCAGCATGGAAGGCAAAGCTGCGCCAGTGGGCAGGGACCGCCAGAAAAGCTCCTAGCTGCAAGGACAGAGTCTGAGCGAGGACTTGCACACAGCCTGTCACAGGGTCCTCTCCTGGAGAGAGGAGTCAAGCTGGCGCGGTACAGCCTGGGCCCTCAGCTGCACATAGGAGCAGACAATAAAAAACTTAAAAACAGCCGAGACAGCTTCTTGAGACAGCTTCTTGAGACAGTGTCTAACCCTTGTGGAAATGTCAATCCAGGAATCAGAAAGCAACTAGAAGGCCATTGTATCCATTAGGAAGAGAATGGACTGGTAAGAAAAATAATTCTTAGAAATTAGAAACATAAAATAAAAAGACAGTAGTTGGACTGAAGGCAAGATAAATACAGACACAATTATTTGGAAGAGAGGCCACATGTTTCTTCCCACAACCAGTGCAAAAGGGGACAGAGATGAGAAGTGTGAAACGGAAATAATCAAATTAAAACTTTGCTTCAGCCAAAGAAAGACTTGAGTCCATAATGAAAAAGTCCACAGAATACCAGAACAAGGTAAACATACAAATCAGTGATACTTTCACACACAGTGTTTGTAACTAATTAGAAAAAAAAATTTTTTTTCTAAACTAGTCAGTACTTGGGAGTGCACGTTATGAGCAGTTCAGGTCTCATATGGAGGAAACAGTGAAACTTTCCTGGAAGAGGTGGAAGGTCTGAATAAAGAAATGTGCTGTGTTCTAGATGGAAGTGTTTGATATTATGAAGATGTCACTTCTCCCTACATTAAGGCATTCTGTACACAACAAGCAACGTCCCAACAAGGGCTTTCGATGGAACTCGATGAAGTGGGTAGTCTCCAACAGCGGAAAGGGATCTGTCCTCCAGGTATCGAAGCATGCCGCAAAGCTTCAGGACTTCACACAGTAAGGTATCTGCAAATCGGTGGGACAGAAGAGAAGGTCCCAGAGCAGATGGGAATCTAGAACACAAGGGTAATTTCAAAGGGGGAAAGGATTTGCTTCTGAAATGGACTGAGGGCTATTGGCTGTTGTTTTGAAGGGTGAGAAAAGCAACTTGGATTTCTAAATCAGCATACATGAAATAAATTCCAGGATAATTACCTAAACGTGAAAAATGTAAAAGGATCTGGGGATAATGTAAGAATGTTTTATAATGCTGGGTTAGGAAAGGGCTTCAGAAGCAAGATTCTGAATTTAAGGAGGAATGTATTCCTTTGTGCTTCTTAGAATGTCAGATTTTGATGGATATGGAATCCAGATGAGCCTACTAAGACAAACTGAAGAATACTTCTCCAACTGGCAGAATTAACTAGTCCATTTTATGTGGTTATTTAGTATTCTCCTTTTTAATGCTGCCAGGTGCAACAAATAAAGCCACTCTTCACATTAACTACATAAAGATATGGCCAGTGAAGCCAGATGCTCCCTAAGTGTGAGCTGATAAAGTGTGGAAGGGTCATATTATCCCAATTCATGCCATACCTCTATTAAAAAGGAGGGGGAGTCCATCGGACCACCCAGTTTTAGCATGTGGAAAAGTTTCCATCTTAAGGATGAAGCCCAGACTCCTTGGTATTGGGTCTCTACCACCTCGGCTATGTCTCTGCCCTGTGCTCCAGCACACAGCGAATGCACTGACTGGCTGACCCAGGCGCTCTGCCATGGCTCCAGCACCCCTGGCCGAGCAGTAGGCTGTGATACAGGCACTGAGGTTCCAGGGTTCTGTATCGACTTTCTGCAGGGATTTTTGTACATGGTTTCTGTAGGAAGTCAAGTGTGAATGATTAAGTAGTTCTTAACCGTTTTCTCAGTAAGAAAAGGGAGAAGGGCAGTGATTGATACTAGAATCAGTTCCTCTGAAGCCTTTTGTTCTGCATTCGCTGTGTCTGATTGACAGGCAGATACATTTCTACAATTTGCTGAAAATATTTGCAAAGGGTTCCATCTGTGCTGTAGAGGGACTGAAGTATAGCGGTGTAATAGAGCTCTAAAAACAAGCAGTATGGAACGTCTAGAAAATACCAACAAAAAGAATAACCCCACTCCTTAATTAAAAACCATTATAATTTCCATGGACTCTTTTCTAATATTTATCACTATGCCTAGCTGATTATTTTATTTATTTATTTTATTTTGTCGATATACATTGTGGTTGATTATTGTTGCCCCTTACCAAAACCTCCCTCCCTCCTCCCTCTCCATCCTCCCACCCAACAATGTCCTTTCTGTTTGCTTGTCGTATCAACTTCAAGTAATTGTAGTTGTTATATCTTCTTCCCCTCCCCCCAGATTTTTTTTTTGTGTGTGTGTGTGTGCGTGTGAATTTATTTATTAATTTTTAGCTCCCACCAGTAAGTGAGAACATGTGGTATTTCTCTTTCTGTGCCTGACTCGTTTCACTTAATATAATTCTCTCAAGGTCCATCCATGTTGTTGCAAATGGCAGTATTTCACTCGTTTTTATAGCAGAGTAGTATTCTATTGTGTAGAAATACCACATTTTCCCTATACACTCATCCGA
>NW_007726661.1:201666-214829 GCF_000696425.1 Galeopterus variegatus
TTGCAAGTGGCAGTATTTCATTTGATTTTATAGCTGAATAGTATTCCATTGTGTAGATATACCACAGTTTCCTTATCTACTCATCTGATGATGGATATTTGGGCTGATTCCAACTCTTGCCTATTGTAAAGAGTGCTGCAATGAACATTGGGGAACAGATATACCTTCGACTTGATGATTTCCGTTCCTCTGGGTATATTCCCAGCAGTGGGATAGCTGGCTTTTAGGGTAGATCTATCTGCAATTGTTTGAGGAACCTCCATACCATTTTCCATAGAGGCTGCACCATTTTGCAGTCCCACCAACAATGTATGAGAGTTCCTTTTTCTCCACAACCTTGCCAGCCTAGCTGATTATTTTAGTAGTATGAAAATCATTTTTGGAATGATAGCCAGGATAAATAATCCTTATAACATTTGTCTTCTCCTCCTATAAGTAGTTTCTGGAATGCTCATGGCAAATAGATGCTTGGGGTTTGGCTCACACAGGCGAACGTATGTATTCTTGGAGTCTGGCTGCCCAGGTCGGATGAGTACATGTGGCATGTGCCACCTGTGGGACAGGCCCTGAGTACTGTCTCAACACTGTGAAGTAGGAAAAAATGCTGTCCCCATTTTTGCAAATGAAAAGACTGCAGCCCCAAAAGAGGATATAACTTTCCCCACCTGGTCCCACAGCCAGCTCTAGCAGAGCTGAGCCTGTAAGGCCCATGCTCCAAAGCCAGTACCCCTCCTGCCTCTGCCCCTCTTACGCCCAGGCCCCACGGGATTTGGAGGGGGAGCTCCTGTTAGGCAGGGTTGCATGTCCCGTCAGCGTCAGATTGGCCTTTCAACAAGGATTCGTTAAATGCATGAACCACCGGCTGACTTACAGAAGGAAAAAGCTGCGCTCAGGGACTTGTGCAGGGTCCCACACTCGGGCAGTGGCACTGCTGAGACATCCTCCCCCACCCCCAAGTGGAGCCTCTGGGCCATGGGAAGAGGCATGGCCTCCGCTTCTGCAGCTCTGTCCTCAAGTGTCCTTCAGCATCATTTGGCCTCCCCAGTTCTCAACCCGTAGCCCACACATGCCTCACCCCAGATGACCTTCTAAGAAAAAAAAGCCGACAATGGCACGAGACTGCCAACAGCAGAGGTCGAGAGCAGCAGCAGGGACAGAGATCACTGAAAGAGAAGGCCAGCATGGGAAAACCACAGAATAGGGGCACTGTGGCAGAGAGATCGGAGAGGATAAAATGTCAGATGGGAACAACATTTAAGAAGAAAAACAGTAAGGTCTAGGGATGGCAAGTTTAGGGTAAGCACATCTGTCTGTCTGGCACCCGTGGCAGCCATCAGTAGTGGATCACTGCACCCTTGCTGGCTGGGTCTGGGTAACCATCACACAGCATTTTAAGGACCGGCAGATCTTATTGGCACAAGATGTGAAGCTTTCTGCCTTTTTGCCAAAGGAGCAAGAATGGGGACTCCTCCCCTTCATCTTTTCTAATCCTGGTGAGCATTTCCGTGCATCCTAGTCTACCTCTCCCACAGTCCCAGGGAGTACCTGGCTTGCAGAGGACTCTATTTTGACGATTTTGATTCTCACACTTTCTGTCCCTAGCAGAAATAGCCAAATGAGTCTTGCTAAGCTCATTTTCCCCTTTATCTGGTCCCCCTTGTCTGGATTTAAACCAACCAGTGTTCCAAATAGGAAAGATACCTCTAAAACTTAAAGACCATTGACTCTAGGCATTTTCAGAATGTTTGGTGGGTGGGAGGGGTTGTCTGCAGAAGTCTTTCCTCAAAGTAAATCTTACACAGAACCCCATACATAAAGGCAGGAGAAAAAGGTTTGTGTGTAGGTGAGTGTACAGTCACCTCTCCATGGCACTCTACAATGGCACTGCCTAGCTGACCGCCCCCCCCACCCCCAGCTCTGTCCCAGCCCGGGCTCCTTTCCTCCAGCTGCTGAGGTAGGGAGGAGGATGCCGCAGCTGGGTTGGCCACTCTTGCCTCTGATACTTTCTTCCTCCTTATAATAGCTCAAATCTATTGAGCGATTTTAAATGCTATGGAAGTTGTGAAACTTGGCCCCCAAGTTCAACACTTTGATCAGGAGCCAGACCCTCGATTCTGGGCTCTGTGGCAGCATGGCCAGCAGGAAGCAGAAGTCACACTGTGCCAGCCTGCGGGAGCAGGAGTCACACTGCTCTGGCCTGCAGGAGCAAGCCTGGGCGTCCGGCACCTTCCACTTTGTCTTCTGAGACGCTCGCTCTTGGAATGCAGCCCCCATGCCCCGTGTGGAGCGGAGGTGAGCCCCTCCCACCAGCCCTGCCCACACTGCAGACTCAGGAGTGAAGTGAATGCTGGAGTTTGCCTTAAGCTAGTAAGTCGGAGGAGTGGTTCGTTCCTCAGTAATCAGTTGCATAGTTACATTTTCATTTGCAGATAATGTTATTCATATGTAAATTATATGATGTACTTATATACATTTATGTTAATAAAGATACAATAATATATAAATTATATACATGGATACACAAATGCATCCTCACAGTCACTTTTGAGAGACATCCCTGTTTCACAGATGAGATAACTGAGGTACGAGGGCGGAATGGATTGGCCCACCACGCCCAGGGAGACTCAAATTGCAACTGAATTATCTGTGGGCCTGCCTTCATTGTGGATTGTCCCCAACTAGCCGTCTAAGGTAGAAAGGGGCCTACAAAGCTAGGGGTGTTTTCTAGAAGAGAAAGCAGGGTACCCACAGGGTGGGTGGTTTCCACCAGGTCACGTGCACAGGGTGCAGAGGCACACGCGGGGCACAGGTCTGCGGTGTCCGACACCTCTGTGAGTACCCTGCAACCTGCAGTTCTGATGTTCACATCACTGAGTGGCCACCCTGCTGCCAGCCCACTGTGGGACAGCACCATGCTAGCCTTGCCCCTGTTGCTTGAAAGAGCCCTGTATTTGATCGCATTATAGATGAGGAAACTGAGGCACAGAGTTTTGGCAGCTTGTGTCCTGGTGTGTGACAGAACCACAGGTCCAGAGGACAAGGAGCCCCTCTTGGCCCCCCTCCCCCAGCCACCCACTTCCCTGGCAAGTCCCAGTCTCTTTGCCAGTCTTAGTGGTCATCCTGGGATTTACTGGAGACCGCCTGGGCGATCTTTCAAACAAGCAGAGACGTTTAAATAGGGAAGCCGCACTCCATTCCCTCTAACAGGGCAAGATTTCTACCTGTGAATGGAACCCTTTATTTTCAATGTCCATAAATCATAAAGGTTAAAATGGGAGCTGACATGTGACCATGTAATGTGGATATTTTGCACTTGGGATGGTTTGGAAGCAGTAAACGCAGGCTCTGAGGTGCTGAGTTGTGAACAAATTAAACATCCCTCCCCACCCTGGAGAGCAAAATAACTCATTTAACCCTTAGAAGAATTCCATGAGGCAGGTACTAGTAAGTTCCCATTTTCCAGATAAGAGAGATGTGACTCAGGTTCTTTGACTCACTAAGGTCTCAAAGCAGGGCTAGCCTTCGGTCCTGGAGCCCCTCCCCATCAGAAGTGAGAAGGCCGTCCTCTGGAAGAACACTGGCCACTCGTCTCTTGACCCCAAGCAGGGTGTTAGGGGTAACTGGAAGCCACAGCAGCTTGTCGGAACAGAGAGACCATTTAATGGCTGAAGAACGTGGTGTCGAAGGCACGTACACCAGGGTTTGCAATGTGTCCTAGCTGTGTGACCTCCAGCCAAGTGCTTACCCTCCCCATGCCTCGGTTTCTTCACCTGTAAGCCCTTCGCAGATCATTAGCTCATTTAACCTTCACAACAGTGCTGTGGGAGGCATGCCCATGCCATCATCCCCATTTCACAGATAGGGAAGCTGAGGCCCCAGCTCACAAAGTTGGGAAGGGGGGCTACATGCACTCACTGTCTTCTTCTCCTGGACGACATGCTGTCTGTGTGTGCGGGAAACTGTCTCCCAGGTCCAGCAAGCTGTCTCAGGAGTGGGGTTGGAAGTGATTTTCACTTTTCTAAAGTTTTTTATTTTCTTTTAAATAAGCCATATCGTTTGTATAATTAGAAAGAAAAAGAAAGTAAATTTAGTTTGACTTCCTTCCAAAAATAAAAAAGCCAGTTACCCCTTAAAAAAGGTCAAAGGGTCTGAAATACCAAAATCAGGTTCATTCATCTGAGCACATTTTCTGCTACCCACAGTCTTGTGAAAACAATTTTCTTTAGTGGAACTTGTTTTTAGGTCCCGGCACAAACTGTGCAACATGGACAGCAGGTGGCGCCACGTCCTCGTAGAGAAACCCCCGGCGGCAGAGTCCCTGGGACAGATGGGAGGCTTCCCCATCCCCAGGAGCCTGATGCCCTGATCCTCCTTCCCCAGGGGCTCCCCTGACCTTAAGCTCGCTTCCTGGGCAGGGCATCACGGTGAAGGCCCTGGGAAGTGACTCAGGATCAGTTGCCCACATTGCTGCTGCCTGGTCCTGCCTCCCCTCCCCTCTGGCGGTCCCCTCAGCCATGACCACTTTCCTGTTGGTGCCTCTTTCATTCTTCATTTGGGCAGAGGAGGCCCAGCCCTCTGCTCACACAAGCTGGTGACCATGCCAAGGCATCACAGCAGAAAGTCAGGTCGGCCAGAAACACCATGCATTGCTCTATGGCTTGCTTTGGGGTAAATTTCCAAACACAGAAATATTTTTATCCTTCTCTAGGGACATTTGCAGACCTGGCGCACTTGCACACAGCCGTAGCCTCAGACACAGTTGGGAGCACGTGGTCCGTGCCTTCTCCATGGTGTGATGTCGCTAGCTTTAATAAGATGCCTGGACAAGCATTTCTCATCATCCCTCTCCAGACAACCATCTGGCTGTGGGGTTTCTCACCACACTGCCGTCTTGCCAACGCAAAACATTGTGCAAAATATGCCAGAGACAATGGCCTACACCCAGCCCCCATGATTTTGTCCACTCTGGACAGTCTTCCTCTTTCCTGCATCCCAAGAGAAACAGTCTATGCCATAAGAGCTGGAGGGAGACCACCACGGTGACTGTGCCGACACCAAGGTCCTGCCAGCTTTCTGCCCTTGATTGGGCTGCTACCCTGTTGAATACTGATGACCTTGAGGTTGCCCTTGCCTTGGTGACATCATGTCTTCAGGGTACGCAGGCAAACCCAAGTATCCTGGTGCTGGAAACAGCTGGATGGTCCAGCAGGATATGGCCCTTCATATCCAGATGGGTGGCCCATGGACCCAAAATCTGCTCTGGGGGACCAGCATGCTCTCCCACCTTAGTCGTGCCTGCTGTTTTGTAACCACGACATGCTCTTTCCCTGCACCCCTTTCCTTTCACCTGGTGAGTTGGGGGTGACTGTGGGCACTGGTCTGTCAATCTGTGGCAACGAGTGTGTCAGCCTGATTGCCATGATCCTAGTCTAGTCCAACAGCCGACACATAGTAGGTGTGGGATGGATGAGTGTACCACAGCTCTCCTCTGTCCTGCTGTTTCGTGCTAACGATATCTTCCACTTGCAAATATCAGTCATTCCTCCTCCTCTGCTCATCCCCAAAGCACAGAGAGAAATGTAATTGTTAAAGTCCCATGATCTGTCTCAGTCCTACAATAAGTCAGTGTCCTATCGTGAATGGATCTGGCCCTTTCCCCCACTGCTTGCCCTGGTGACCACACCACCTACCCACCGGGACACTGCCCCAGGGCTCGCCTGCGGGAGAAACCAAAGAAGGGCCTTTCCTTAAAGCAGAGCCCAGAACTCTGAGATGTTGAATCTCAGAAGTGTCCAGGAACGCAGCGGGAGCCACCCATGCTGCCCAGCCAGCCCCTCTCACCTTGAGCAACTTTTGTTTGGGGGGTTTCTCTGCTGGGCTACAAAGGGCTCAAGGAAGCAAAGGCAGCCTCCATGGGGGTCATGGTGGAAACCCGTGGAAGCACAGTCGGTGACCCAAGAGCAAGGTGAATGTCGTGGTCTGAGCTGGCGCTGCTGGTCCAGCTTCCCCACCCTACCCCCGAGCCCCTTCCTAGTTTGGCTCAAAGGCAGGGAAGGGTTTGAGAGCGCTGTGTTGAGCGCCCCCAGCGCCTGCTGCCCACCCCATGGCCACCCTCCCCGGTGGAGGCCAGACGCTGACAGAAGCTGGATTATGGACACACTTCAACTTCTCTCTTTTTTCACTAGGCCCTGTGGCAAGAGGAAAATCAGAGTCCAGGAGGAGGGAGCCGTGTAGCGTAACAGGTAGAGATAAGGGCTTTGGGGTCCGAGAGTCCTTCTGAGAGCAGATCCTACCTCTTGCCTACAGGGCTGGAGCAAGTCGCCTATCCTCTCCCAGCTCAGCTCAGCGTCCGGAGTGGAGAGGGCAGTAATATAAGAGGATGGCTGTGAGGAGGGCCTGCCCGGGGCTGGCATGCACGTGGGTCCCCTCATCAACGTGGGCCATTGCCCCTGCTTGCCTACGCCCCACGGTCTCTCCACAGCTGCTATTAGAGATGCAGGTGCCTGACCCAGCAGGCGGGCAGGAGGGGGCAGCAGAGGCCAGGCCGATCCGCTTGCACCAGCGTTTTCTCAGGACCCGGGAGAGGAGCTGGAGAACAGAGACTCAAACTTCAGCACTCACCAGGACCACCTGGTAATCTGTGAAAACTGCAGATTCCTGCGGCCCACCTCCAGGATTCTAATCAGTCACTCTCAGCGCCCCTCAACCCTGAGTCTGCAGTTAGAGCAGACACTCAGAATATTTCTGATGAGGTAGCTCCTGCGCTGTGCTCTGGGAACCACCGTAGGAGGTAAAGGCCCTGGGCTCACGGGCTGTCGGACCTTCCTCTCCCCCACCTGGAGCCTACCCGCTGTGCTCCCCACAGGCCTAAAAGAGGTCTGTGAGTTTGGGAGATTCTGGTGGCTGGTCTGTGTTGGAGCCCCAGACCCAAACCCTCTGTTAAAAAATTCCACCTCTTGAGCCATATGGGATGTGCTCCTCCTCCCTGGGAAGGGAGGGAAATTCCAGGTGTGTCCAGGACGATGTGAGTTCAGCAGTTTCTAAACTGGGTGCTCTTTGGAAGTCCCTGGGTAGGGGGCCTTGTAATATATGGATTCTCACACCTCTGTGGCAACCCCCCATACACACACGCAGACGTACAACACCACTGCCCCCCCACGCACCCCACTAGATCTCTAGGTGAGGGACATGGGGGTCTGACGACAACTCCTGTCTGGGCTCCAGGGAACTAGGCCACCCCCTTTCTCCTTAGGAGTGTCACCCATTAACCACCGGTCCCTTCCACTATAGGTGCACAAGGACACTATCAGAGATGAGGAAACTGATCAGAGGTGACTTAGGTCAGATGACAGCAGTAGAGCAGGGACTACAGCTCCATCTTGCCACTACCCCAGGAGAAAGCTGCCTGCTGGTGGGCGGCTGGCAGGCAGGAGCTCGGCTTTTGTCCCTCCACCCCCTCCCCGCCCTCAACCCTGCAGCCCCAAAGAGACAAGAAACCTGGGACAGGGCGCGCGTCGGTGGGCCAGGCGCCTTGGCATCAGAAGCCCACACCCCGGGCACCAGGCACCTTCCTGCCGCTTGGCACTCGGCACCGGGGCAGGGGCCCTGGGGGCGGGATCCAGGCGGCAAAGTCCTACTTGGCCTGCACTTCCCGCCCGCCGGCCCGGGGCTGGGGGACCCGCAGGCCAGCCGAGGCTCTTCTGCTGCCCGCAGCTGCAACGGACGAACCACCGAGGCGCGGGTGCGCCCGCGGGATGTGCAGTCCGGAACCTCGAGGCACCCATCCTTGCCACTTCCCTGCTCCCGGCCTTTTGTTATTTGGGGGATTACTCGCACTCAGGGCACCTTGCCTGCATCGTTGCAGGACAAACCCGTAATGCGTGCGTAGAGATTTTGAACTAGTTCTGTCCAGGATGTCTGTGTTAACCGATGGCCATCGATGCACACAGGTCGCGGAATTTTGTTCCAGACTCAGAAGCGCCTCTGCGTTTTAAACTTGTGATTCGCACATGCCGGACGCCCGTTCGTGGAGGCGCATGGCGGTGGCAGCTTCAGCCCGGGCTGAAACAGGCCCCAGGGAAGACACGGCCCAACAGAGTCGCCCTCGCGCCGCAGCAGCAGCGGCACAAAATCTGGGACGCGGGTGCGGAGGCAATTCTGCCCGCGTCATTTGGCCCTTCCGGCCTTGCCCGGAGCCAGGCTCTCCCCGCGGGAAGGCTGGGCTGTCCCTCTCATCCCCAGGCCGCAAGTCAGGCGCGGAGACAGAGTTCAGGCCCTGCCCCGGGCAGCCGGGTCGGTTTCCCTTCATAAGCCCCTCTGGGTGCCCCCCACCTAGCCCGGTCAGGACGTGGGTGCGCTGGGAGATCCCGCTGAAATGAAGGCGCCGCCGGGGAGATGAACAGGAAGCTGGGGCTCGTCGCCGCCGTGAACCCTGGTCCAGCGGCGCCCAAGCCACACACGACTGGGGCGCACGAAGGCCTCTGGCGCGCCAGGGCGCCAAGTGAGTGGGTGCGGGGGCTGGAAACTCTGCAGAAGGAGCCGGCGTTGGGTTTCTCCTAATCAGCCCCACTTCCCTAGAGCCTCCGGCCTAATTGGGGTGCAATCTCTGGTGGAAGGAGGAGGAGGCCCAGCTCTCGCCTGCGGAGGCCGCGCCGGCGCCTGGCGCAATGCTCCTGCGCTGGGGCGCCCGGAGGCTTTTCTCCGGACTGGTTTCCCTGGGCACTGGTGGGAGGCGAAAGATGAGGAGAAGCGGCCTCCGCCCGGGGAGGACCGTGCCATCGCCGGCTGCGAACCTGCCCCCGGGGCGCAGGGCCAGGCGCGTGCGGGCGACAGCGCGCTGCACCGGGCAGACCCCTGCCTGCCGCTTCGTCCCGCCGGAGACCCTGAGCGATGGAGTCGCCGACCTTTTCCTGTCTCCTTTATCTCGGTTTTATAGACAGCTGTTAGTTTGAGACATCAGTTGCCCGGGCGAATTTATTGATAATTTTGATGTAACAGAGCACCGGAGAAATTACCCCCACGTCCAAAATGTCAAATCTGAGAAGAACCAGGTTCAGAGACTCACGACCCCACGACGCGTAGAAACTGCGGTGGGTCTGGACCGGGCACACCAACAATGTGACCTACTGTGTTTGTTTTCCTAGGTAGCTGGAAAGTGGAATAGAAAGAGGGTAGTCAGTAGAAGACACAAGCTTTAAGAATTTTTTTTCCCCAGAGGTGAAAAAATATGATTTAGGAGAGAAATGTTCCCGGATTGGAAACGGCCCGTCCCCGGCTCTTCCATGAACGACACTTTCTTGCTCTAATTTCACTGGATTTTCGATTGGGGAAAACCAAGTACAGGGCACCAAAAAATAAAAACAAAAATAAAAATACGAAAACCAAAACAAAACCTTAAAGTTGTTTCATGATTTATAACAGCTAGAATATGGGAATGGTCAAGTCCGAAAGTCAATGTAAAACTCTCATTGATTTTGGATTGGCAAAAAACATATACATGTTATATCCATCGACATATATACATATATGTACATATACAGGCATATTCGTGTACATATATGTATATGTGCAATATATACATACATGCACTTATATGTATACATGGTTTCCTTGGTTTTCCCCGGGGGAAGGAAGACTACTAGTATGTCTTTAAACATTTGATTATTTCTTTGAAAAGAGAAATGACATTTAGAGGGGCAGAGGGCTCTTCTTAAAAAACGGAAGCCAAGAAAAATAGTTACTCTTGTCCAGATTTTACGTCAATGTGAAATGAAGAGTGAAAAGAGGGGGATTCGCCAAAAAAAGAAGAAGAAAAAAAAAAGAATTCCAAATCACCCAGATTTTAAACTAAAAAATGTCTAGAGCTCCAAAGCCTGTTTCCTTCTATATTTGAGGGAAGATACTCTTCAGTCCCGACCCCAATAAAATACTCATGCGATTTTATTTCTAGTTAATACAATTTTCAAGGCCACGTACAAATGTTATACATTTTTATTTTTGTTCTTTTTTAGGAAAAAAAAATACACAAAAGGCAAAACATCATCAAATTGTCGTTTTATACAGTGCAGAAGGAAGTTTAAAATGTGTCACAAACGCTGCACCCCAGCAGCCAAAGTACTAAAAAAAAAAAAAAGGAGGGGTAGTCCTTCATATTATATATATATTTATATAAAACATATGGAAATTTGTTTTTACACAGATCGGTCTTTGTTTCAAATTTACAATGGATACCTAAAAACAAACAAACAAACAAACAAAAAAAACTCTACATGGCAAATATTGCCAACAAAGTTACACCATTAATACTGATCAACGGAGGAGCCTATGCGGTGTTCCGATAATTAGGGAGAGAAAGTAGAATAAATAACAGGATGAGCCTTGCTATAGTTTTAAAAAGTGCCTTAACCTTTCTGTGTCACCGCAATCCTGAATACGCACGGTCACCAGGCCTTCCCAGTCCCTGTGTCGCGCTGTGTTTGCCTCGTTCTCGGACCAGAAAGTGTACAGTAGAGATCAGGAGAGAGAAAAATACCCACCGAAAAAGTCAAAATAAAATTCAGAACAAACCAAAAAAAAAAAAAAGGCTGAAGAGGAGGAGGAAGAGGAAGGCGGAAGGGGACGGCAGAGGCCGCTCAGCCGCTGGCCTGTTGGCTCCTTCTATTTCCTTTTCGAAGACGAACAGTGGCTTCAGAAATGCAAGTTGTTCGCACCAAAATCCACCTGCGTTTGATGGAGAGGACCTTCGAGGTGGGGGGAGAAGGCGGTTCCCGGTCCCCCACCCCTCCCCGCAAAAGACGGCTCTAAAGGGAGACTTGCGCATTCCACGACATTCTTTCCAAAAAATTACAAATAAAAAGATAAATACTCAACCAAAAAATAAAAGTATTTGATAATGACTGGTCTCACATGTTTGCCTTTCTTCTAAAAACCTTCCCCCACCTTTGCCGTGGAGGGGAGACGGGGGAGAGACCTCAGCAGAGTCCTCGTTCGGAGGTTGAGGGCTTTCCCCAACACAGCACCTTCTCAGCCCGTTTCAATCGGATCAAAAATAGACATTTATTTACCGACAGCTGCAGTCAGGTCAGGCCCCACCACTATCATTTTCTAAAAATTTTGAGGGAGTGGGGGAGGCCGTGCCAACCACAGCACCAGGTCTTTGCGTTGGGCGTTTCTTTCCAAATAATCCGGTTGGGGAGGGGTCAAGCCCTTTTCTTCTGCCGACGGTTATACCTCGAGAATAAAGCAGTTTCTTGCGATGGGTTCCGAGGTCCCTGCGCCTGGCCTGCCTGTGCCGGGAGGGCCCCGCGGGCCGCAGCCTCACATCACGCATGGTTTGATGTCTTGGTAGGTGACCTGCTGGTGGTAGTAGGAGCCGCCGCTGGCCGAGTGCATGGACGAGGACGCCATGGCGTTGAAAGAGAAGACGAACTCCTTTCGGTCACACATGCTGGGCGACTGTGAGTGATACCGCGGGATGCCTGCAAGGCGAGGCGATAGGAGGGGTTGGGGGAGCAAAGGAGTTAGCGTCAGGGGGCCCGAGTTCAGGACGGAGCAGCCGCGCTGCCCGCGGGGCGCAGCAGGCAGCCCAGCCCGGCTCGAGCGCAGACCCGCCGCCTCCCTGCGCTCTGTCCGCTGCGTCCCAAGTTCCTGGCCCTTGGTGAGGCCGGGCTGCAGCGCCACAGCCCCCCTGCTCTGCACCCCAGGGAAAGATCCCTGAGCACCAGCGAAGCGCCCTACTCCCCCCAGCGAAGTGCCCTACTCCCCCCAGCGCCCGCCACCCAGGCCTCTCCTGCCTTGGACACCGCGGCCCAGGACCAGGGGCTTCCCAAAGCCAACGGGGAAGGGATGAGGAAGGCCGCGCTCGGTCTGCAGAAGCCAGGAAGGGCCCCAGCAGCTGTAACCTGTGGCCGCCACCTCTAGGGCAGTCACCCCAGAGGCTGGAGAGGCCTGGGTGGAGAGAGAGAGACTGGTGCCCATGGCAGCAAGCAGCTGGATCATGGGGGGGCGAGAGAAGTGGCTTCTCCCAAGGAAGGATCCTTTGGAGAACAGGGCCCCCCAGGGCAGCTGGAACCCTGGAGTCAGAAACAGCCCAAGCAGGGGGGGACCCCGACAGAGAGGTGGCCCACCCGTGTCCAGGCCTGCACTGCCTCCCGCAAGCTGCTGACAGCTGACCCCTGACAAGCTGAGTTCACTCCCTGGCTCTTTCCAGAACCGGGCACAGAAGGCTGCTGCTGGGTGCTGAGGTGGGGAGTTGGGGTAAGGAGAAGCTTGCTCTGCATCTTCTTTCTCGGGGGTTGTGTGTGTTTGGGGAGGGAGTAGGCTGGGGGCCTGAAAACCTGGATACCGAGAAACAAAGAGTCTGTAAGGCCTGCGGCTCTGACCCTCACTGGGCCTGGCCATGGCACCGCCCTGCCTCTGTCACCACAAAATACCCCTGGACTTAACTGTCCCACTGGCAGGCCTGGTTTCCTGAGAGGCGGGGGCTGAGCCTCTGAGTGCCCAGCCCAGGCAGCTTTGGGCCTAACTTTTCCGTAGTGCCCGGGCCCTGGAGCCGATGCGGCTCTCTAGACAGCTTGCTAAGGCGACCACCAGGGGACGGTGGGCCAGCTGGTCAGGCTGAATTCCCCTGGCTCCACAGTGGGACCTTTCTGACGTGTGAGGGGACTTCAGGGACCCAGAAAGACTTAGAGTATTGGGGTCTGAGACTTTTTGGTGAGGACGGGGCCTACCTGATTAGGCTTGGGGCGGCCAGCGGCGGGAGTTGGAGCAGCGAGAGAGACAGATTGGCCCAGACCGAGGATGGTAAACCGCGCTCACCCCTTAGAGGGAAGAGGTAGTGCTGGGGGCAGGCTGGGAGCCTGTGCCTCCCCTCAAGAGCGATCAGCGGGTTTGGGGCTGGGTCTCCACAGCGCGCGCATGATGGGCGCCTCCCCACTCACCTTGCAGCTCGGCTGGGGCGTTGTGACTGTTCTGGTGTAGATACGGTTGGTCCAGGGAGTGCGTGGAGAGGCTGCCGGACAGGGGGTTGGCCGCGGGGTTGCAGGGTGACAGGGGCTGCTGCTTGATGTAGGAGGCGCCACTGTTGAGCGCCGCCGGGGCCGAGGGAGGCCAGGCGGCCGCCGACCCCGAGTAGACCGCGTGCGGCTCCATGACCCCGCCGGCGG
>NW_007726661.1:215787-219917 GCF_000696425.1 Galeopterus variegatus
CTACCCCGACGCGCACGACCCCGACGCCTCTCGTGACTGCGGCGGCGGCCACGGCCGCCGGGTCGTGAGCATCGTGGGCATAGCCGGATCGGCTCCGGGTCCCCGCGGCCGGCCGGCGTAAGTTCCCGTGAGGGACCGCCTACCCACTCTCCCCGCCCCGGGAAGGACTGCGCCGCGCCCGGGGTTTTTTCGGACTCGCCCAGCAGCGCGTGAGCGGGCTGCAGCCGCCAGGGCCGAGCGCAGGCGGAAAGCGAAAGCGCAAGGCGGATCGCGGCCGCTTTGTCTCCGGCCCCACGGGCCGGACGGGGGCGAGAGAGAACCGCAGGCGCAGCGGGGGCCAAACCGCGCACGCTCCCGGATAAGGGGCCCCGTCACTCACGCGCACGCACACTAGTGTACTTATGCACACAGCACACACATGCATGCATTGATGCACATGCAAACCCGGTAAATGACGCAGATTCAAACGTGCAAACACAGCCATGCGTGTGTGCCACTCACGCACACAGGGCGCTCAGGAATGGAGGCGCCCGCGAATGCGCGCTCACGCACGCATAATAGGCCCACTGGAGGTTAAATCTCCACTCACTCCCATTCACGCGTATACACGCCACGCTCCGATCTGAACTCACACGTAGCCCAGTCACCCCCTCCCCCCACACTCATACACACTGAAAACCCGCCTATTTGGCCCCACGGCCCGGGCGTCCCATTTTCCGAGCTCAGGTTCCGATTTCCCGAGAGATGGCAAAGGTTCTGGCAGGAAGTTTACACGGCTCAACGTAAACACGTTCTGGGGGATTCTTTAATAATAATAATAATGGAGAATTCCGCGGGCGCGGGGGGAGTTGGCCTAATGCCCCTGTGGGCTCGGCCTGCCGCCGCCACGGGGGCCTCTGACACTGCGCACCAGGCCAGGCTCCGGAAAGCAGAGGACTTGGGCGGGGGGCCCTCGCGCTCCTGAATACCCGCCCGCAGGGCGCTCGCCCGCGCGCCTTTCCTCGCCCACCCACCTCTTAGCGCGAGATGCGGGCTCGGGTACTGGTGGGGGGGTCATGGGGTGCCAAGCACGGAGCGCAGGACCGCGCAGGAGCCCCGGCGCAACACACAGCGCACAGACCCAGGTGAGTGCCGTTCTTGCCCAGACTTCTGCGCGCGGGGCCCGTCCTCTTCCGCCAGGGCCCGGGGTCGGAAGGAGGGGTCCGAAAAGTGTTTTCGCGGGTCAGCGCGAGGAGCCCGGCGGCCGTGCCCGGCGGCACAAGCTAGGACGAGAGGCGTGTGCCGAGCTTGGAGCCCGGCCCGCGGCACTTTCAAAGCCCAACGGCCTCTCTTGTTTCTCCGGACTCCCTGTCCCCTGCCAACACTCCTCCCCACACCCTTCTCGTTCGGACACTTTCAGCTTCGGCGGGAGACGCCTTGTCGCCTTCGGGGCGCCTGGCACGTCCGTGCGAGGAGCTGGGGGTAGCTTGAACGGCTGTCGCCGCCTCTAACAGCAGACCTGCGCTCGCCAAGAAAGAATCGCTTTCCCCACGCTGCTCTTCCGCAGGGTTCTCCTGGCCTCTTCTGGAGGACAGCCTGGCCCTCCCGGGGAAAGAGTGAGTGTGGGACGTGACCGCGTGGTGTGCGGTTGTGTATTCACGCAGATGGACGCGCGCTTACAGACCCGCTCCCACTCACGCAGCCCACTCAGCATCCACAGACACCCCAGTACCGTCCACGCCCTCGCATACTCCTTCCCAGCGAGTACTCACACAGCTCAGACGCCCCCAACCCTTTATGGACGCACAGGCCTGCCCTCCGATGAGGGCACACTTTCGGTTAAGTACACACACTCATGCACCAGCGTTTGCCCACGCATAGCCAACCGCACATGCACCCGCAGTCCACGCACGGCCGCTCCACGCGTGCGCACACGGTCATGCAAGCACGCATTCCCTCACTCTCTCCTCCCCATCTTCTCCCTCCCCCGACTCCCAATGGAAGCTGCAGACGAGGAGGCCCAGGCGCCCTGAGGGAAGTTCCCTGGAAGGTGTCTCTACCGCCGGAGCGCACCTGGCCTTTAGCAGAGAGGTGAGACAGGGACTGGGGGGTGCAGCGTGCACCCCGCGCCTCCCAGAAAATGGTAGTAACTCTTCCATTCTCTTCCCCTTCCCCCTCATGGAGCGCCTGCAAAATGAGAAGGGTCTATAGAGCATGAAGTTGCGGGGGCCCTTTTTCAGTAGCTTCCTTCCCTCTTAGGCTCTCTCCAGTTGGGGGCAGGGTGCTGCAGATTCCATCTCTGGCTAGCCAGGAGATCAATTTTTCCTCCCTTCCTACCCTCCTGCACATCATTGTCTTTAACGGGTTCCCCTTGGGGTCGCCTGTATATTTTGCAGTGAGGAAGCTTCCACCTTCCTGGGGAGGAAGTGTGGAGTTGCGCCCTACCTGGCTTCCACTTACCCCTTAGGCCCTGACAGCAAACCCGACTTTGCAGGGGGAGGACTGCAGTCACCGAGTCCGGGGAGCGAGGGGCCCAGGAGATGTGGGAGTCTCAGGAATGCCAAAGATGGAGGTTCTCTCCAACCCGTCCTCTCTGCCGAGGTGGGAGGTAAAGGCGGGGGCATGAGCGGGGAGGGTGAATGAGTTCCTGGCTCTGTAATTTGGAGGGGACCCCCTCAATTCTGGGAAAAACCACAGCCATAGCAAGGAGGGCTTTTCTACATTCCCAGAGACTAAGTTTTCAGCTCTTAAGATGCCCATGAGAGGCTTCCCTTGATCCTGCATTTTTGGGGAAACTGAGGCCCAGATAGGACTTGGCCAGGTCAGCCAGTGCTGAGAAGCGAACCTTTCTCCATCTCTCCACTCTGCCCTCAAGAAGAGAGCATCTCAGCGCTTTACCTTCCCAGATGCCTCTTTACAAGCAGGGAGTGGAGAGAGTGGGGTTTAGAAATGCTTCTGTCGCCCCGCACATCTACGGGCTTCCTAGGCTCTAGGAGACAGAGAGACCCATTAGAGAACTGATGGTGATAAAATAACGATGGCAGCCGCAAACACAACAATAGCAACTGGACCTGTTGATCGCTGACCCTGCGCCAGGTACTGCTTCACGCTTGGTAAACTGCGCTTGGGTGTTCTTAACCTTTCTCTGGGTGTGAACCCCTCTGATAAACTGTTGAAAATCACAGTCCTACCTGCCTTCCCCAGAAAGGTGCATACCTGTGACATTTATAGAATGATTTTTGAGGTCTCAACCAAATGCCTGGAGTCCATCCGTGAACCCATGTTTCCCCATCCATGAACCGATGACCCTGCTTAAATGTTCCAAAGATACTCGTATAATCTTCATATAAGCCCCTAGCATGTCGGTATCATTACCCTTCCCCCCTTTACAGAGGGGGTTCAGCAAAATTACCCCATGTCCTAGGTCACCTTATAGAGCCAGGATCCAAATCCTGTCTGATTACAGGACCAGGAAGGTAAGCCCCCAGGCTGCAGGGTGAGGCCCTGCAGTGGGCAGGGCGGAGAGACCCTCCTCTGCAGACTCCCAATCACGGTCGGGGTTCGATGACACCCCTCCACCTAGGGACGCGGCAGAAGTTGTTTGTGCTTCAGTTTCTTCATCTAAAAAATGGAACTAAGAATGGTAACTATTTCTTAGGGCTCTCAGGAGGGTTGGACAAGACTGCAGGGAAAGGCTTAGCTATTCAAACAGAAACAAGCAAAATCCCCAGGGGCTCAGCCGGAGGGAAGGTCGGAGAAAATGCAAGGATCCTGGGCAGAGTTTTACTCTTAGATTAAAATCCAGAAAGACCCCCTCCCCACCCACCCCTCCCATTCCAAATCAGATCTGCCCCTCAGCTCTGGCCCCAGGACCCAAAATTGCGGGGGGAGGGGGAGCGTGTAAAAACAGACACGCCTGCGACGTCTCCCACTCCCCAGGCCCAAGGTATTTTTACTGGCTAATTGCTTAAGTGAAGCCGCCCGGCCGAGAGCGCGCCGTAACCCGAGCGGGGAACCAGATCCAGCTCGGATTGTGCCCGGGCCGGCCGCGCGGGCGGGGCGGCTGTCCTCGCGGTGGGTGGTCGGCGGCCGCCCCAGCCCCCGCCCGCGCGGCCGGCCCGGGCACAATCCGAGCTGGATCCGGTTCCCCG
>NW_007726661.1:220520-224178 GCF_000696425.1 Galeopterus variegatus
CCCCCGCTCCTGAGAGCCCCCTGCTAGGCAGTGTCCAAACGGTGCCTCAAGGTAGGGCGAGCAGGGCCCCAGATCTGACGAGGGCGGGGGCGGGAGGAAGCAGCCGGTCCGGGGGCGTCGGTAGCGAGGGAGGGGGACCCGGCAGAGAGAAGTGAAACTTCCCGGCCGGCGGAAGGGGCGCGGGGCAGGATATTCGTGGGTGAAAATGCAGCCCTTGGGGACAGGGGACTGTGGGAGAAACGTCAGGGTCAGGAGGAGAGCGTCCCGTGGCGGGTTACAAGATGATCTGTGTACAAAGACGCGGGTACTTCCATGCAAACTCGAGGTGCCACACCACGCTGCCCGTGCGGGGGACTGTCACGCGGAGAGCAGGCACGGGAGGTGAGGCAGGGCCACAGCGGCGTCCCGTAAGCAAAGGGGTGGGGGTGGGGGGTCCCGTGTGAGAGGCCAGGTGCACAGAATAGTGTAAAGTGTGCACACAGAACCCACTTGCGATGGACGTTATAGGAGGATGTGGGTACGATAGGGTGGTTTCACGTGTCATTAATAAGATGTGAGCAATATAACATGTTACGAATGCAGAACATTCGAGTATGATACGGGGTGTTCTGTGCACAGAATATTATAAAATGTGCGTATAACGTGTCGCACACAGAGAATCTTTAAGGTGTGCATAGTATGGCACGTTCCACACACGGGATGGCCTGGGGATGTGCACGAGGTAATGTGTTCTGAACACAGAACATTGTAGGCTCTGTGGGTCAGATAATTTAGGATATACATAGAAACTGCTGTAGGACATATGCAGACTGTGCGTGCATGACACAATGGCTAACGTACATGGTATGTTGTAAAACCTGTACGATGCGGGGTCTGTGGGCACAGAACACTGTGGAAGATTTGCTAAAGCCTAAGCGTCCTGGGCAAAGCATGCTGCAAGGAGAGGGGTCTCCACAGTGAAAAAAACGCTCTATCTACCCGAGCACCAGGCGATGTGTTTACCGTGGAACTAGGCTGTGTGAATGGAAGGCTGGCAGGAGGTTCGCATGCAACCTACCATGCAGTAATAGTAGCAACACAGGGGTCATGCAACTCACGGTGATTGAAACCTGTCTGTGTGCCCTTGCTAGGCGCCTCGAGGTTATCGCGGGCTCACAAAACCCCCACCATAACCCCAGAAGACAGATTCTGTTTTGATCTCAGTTCCCAGGGAAGCGAACTGACACTCCTCCTTTATTTTTGTAGCAGTGGAGTGACTCTGCCTGGGAATGTGTGAGCCGGCTGGAGGGGCTCTCGGTGTGCATGCAGACGAGAGGCCGTGTGCCCACAGAGAGGACTCAGAGGCAGCACAGGGGCGCAGAGTGGGCGACAGAACGGGGCCCCTGGGTCCTGGGGAGCCTCAATGCTTGGCATGACAGGGCCATTGGAAAGCTCCTGCTCTGGACCACACACCTACAGTTTGGGGCGCTGTCCCCCCCTTGTGCCCATTGCCACCCGATCAAACTCAAACCAAGATGGTCACTAGCAAGCCAGATTCTGGGGCCCCTGTGACACTTCGTGGTGACACTTCTCGAAGTGAGGAGGAGAGAAAGGCAGCACTCTCTGGCCTCGCTCAGCCCTGCCATACCCCTTGGCACAGATAGGGCTCAGAAACCCCGTTCTCACCCATGGGGAACACCAGGACCAAGGTTGGGGGGCAGCTGTGATGAGGGCCCTGGCAGTTAATCTCCCCTGTCAGCTGTACATTAGGGAGAGGTTCACAGTTTGGTCAAAAAAAAAAAAAAAAAAAAAAGGGGGGGGGGGGGGGGAAGCCTCACGCTTTGCACTCCCGCAGCCCTGAGCTCGCCCCTTCCACTCGCCCTTTTACCCCAAAGCACACATTTTCCATGACGTTCTTCAATGAAGTATTTGACAACATTGCAGCCCAGGAATTTACAGCCCGCTTCTCTGCGAGGTTTTTGGGAGTGTTCTGGCATTAGCAGTGCATACTGCTCCCAGAAACAGAAAGCGCTCCGGGACACCGAGCCTCCTGGCGTTCCCATTCCGGACGCCTGGCCCATCTGCAGTCTCTCTTCCCAGAGGCAGGCCCCGAAGCACCCAGTATATTTTTATCTCTGCTGCCTGGACAGTTGTGCTCAGAAAGATGGCGAGAATCTTTTCCTTCCAGAGCTGGAGTGTGCATGTGAGGATGTGTGTGTGTGTTGGGGGGTGATTTCGAAGGGGCTCTGAGAAATTTTTCTGAGCAAAAAAAATCACATTAAAGGACAATGACAAAAAGGTGCAGCAGAGAGAGAAAGAGCAGGACTGTTGCTCAGTGTTTACTCAAAGGGTGGGGCTCCCAGTGGAAATTAGTCCTTCTGAGATGGGGAGGGGGTGCAGAGAGAGAAGAGGAAAATAAATGGGTTTCCAAAAAACAAACCACAAGGAAAATACAAATTAAAATTCAAGAGCCAGGTATTTTATATTTTTCAGATTTGAGAGATGCAATAGGGCACACACCCAGACACACACACCCTGAGGGTACGAGGGGGTTAAAGAGTGAGAGCCACAGAAACGGAGGTGAAAGGGGGATGTGTTCAGATGTGTTTCTTAATCAAAAGCAGCAATTTGCTCCCAGAAACCCACCAATGTGTGCACTCAGAATGCGCCTACTGGTCTCCATTCCTGGCTTGTGATACCCTGCCTCTTCCCGTGTGGAGGGCATTAGAAAGGATGGAAATAAGTGTGTATTTTTAGGGAGTAAAAAGCTGCTCAACCAGCTCAGCCTGGGACAGCTCGGGAAGACAGCAGAGGGCTTTACCTGCCGAGGCCGCCGCCTACATCCCAGGGCTCCCTGAGAAAATGGAGGTGACCCCTTCTCCCAACCCTCTCCCCCAGCTCTATTTTAAATCCTTTTGTCCCAGCCGGGTTGTAGTTCCACTGCTCCAGGGGCACCTTGAAGGCTTTGAATTTTTTTCATCTGGTCATGTGCCAACTTGCACAGCCCTGTTGGCCATTTTTTTTCCCCCACAATCAATCAGAGAGGCAGCTCCTGTATCCCAGTATGAGCCATCGTGGCACAGGTCCTGGGGAGTCAGTAAAGAAGCCAAATCTGAGGTGAGGAGCCAAGTGGGGTGCAGGTAGAACAGAGAGACACAGATGGCACAGACAGACACGGGGATCCCTGTATACCCAGAGAGAGACCTGTGCATATTCGGCCATCAGAACTCAGTGACACCTACAGAATCAGAGAGACAGGGAGTGAGGCCCCAGGAGACACATAGCGATCGTGAGTGAATCAGGGGCCCACACAGCACATGTGAATGGAAATCCTCACGGACAAGTCTCAGAGCCAAGGCTGAGAAAGACAGACAGACACACACACACACACAGAGAACATATTCACACGGATGGATTCCGTTGGTCTGCTGCAGGGGTGGGTGGGGAAGAAGGGGGGCTTGGGGTGGCCAGAGCACTGCTCCAGAGGGCCCCACCCCTGGCCCTGAGTTTAACACCCTGCCCATACAGAAGGGGCCCCCAGAGGCAGAGAAGGGACCCATCCTGCTCCTGGCACTAGCTCTGAGCCTTGGGCAAATGATTTAATCTCTGAGTGCCTCGGTTTCCCCATCTTACAATGGGGATAATGTCAGCACCCATCCACAGAGCTGACCTGATCACC
>NW_007726661.1:224658-225702 GCF_000696425.1 Galeopterus variegatus
CCGGGGGGGAAAGGGTGGGGGGGGGGGGGGGGGGGGGGGGGGGGGGGGCTGGCACATCACAAATTCAAACCATGGCAGAATTGTTAAGCCAACAAACAAACGTGAACTTGAGCATTCAGGAGTGTGGTCTCTGCCTGGATAGGACTTGGCCCTGCTGCTGTGTGACACGGGGCCAATGGTCATACCTCTCTGTGCCTCATTTTCCTCATTTGCAAAACAAGAACATGACAGTACCTCCCTTCTGGGGAGTTGAGAGGATTCGATCAGTTAGTAATTGTTGGTCTTGGTTGTCACTATTGGAGGTGCAGAGCCCCCCCAAGCCTGGTTGTTTGGGGGGCTGGTGGATGAGATATCTCCTCCCCTTCTCTTGTCAGGACTAGAGATATGGTGACACAGGGGAGTCTAAGCCCATGTGTGACTTTGGACAAGTATCTTCCCTTTTGGGCACCTGAGGAAGAGTATGGGGTTAGAGAGGGGCCTGCTCGGGTGGACTCCCTGACACTGCCAAGATGATGCAGTCTCAGGTGTACCCTGCCCTCATGGCTGGGCTTGGTCCCTGGTCACCCTCTGCAGTCAACAGAGCCCCTCAAAGGCTCCCTTCCCTCCTGGGGTGGCTGCGTGAAGCAGGAGCTTGGCCCGGCCACAGACCCGGGTTAGAAGCCCACCTCCCTACCCCATCTGCTGTGTGACCTTGGGCAGCTCCTTGATCTCTCTGAGCCCCTTTCCACTTTTGCATAATGGGAAGAATAATGGCAGCTGCACCCTAGAGCTGCCATGAAAACTAAAGGAGGACAGCATTATCATTAGAGAACCATTGAACACCTACTGTGTCCTAGCGCTGTGCTAAGAAGTTGCTGTTATTAAACCCATTTCACAGACAGGACAGCAAGGCAAACAGCAAGGGCCCAATAAATGTGGAATCAGTTTTAAGGCACTTCCTTCCCTCCTCCCGAGGGTGAGGCTGTAGACCCCTGTGCAGTACTGACTCTGGGCTACTACTGCAAGTCCAGGAAGAAGAGACAGAACTGTCCTCATAAACGTGGA
>NW_007726661.1:226532-255028 GCF_000696425.1 Galeopterus variegatus
GACTCTGGGCTACTACTGCAAGTCCAGGAAGAAGAGACAGAACTGTCCTCATAAACGTGGAGGCTCTGCTTAGTGGTTAGGGCAGGTTTAAAAGCCCTTCTACACGCCCCCCAACCCCAGGCAGCTTTCCACCACACTTAATGAGGTCCCACCAGGTACCCACCTCCCACAGGGCAAGGGGCGATGGAATCCGAGGCCTTCGGGGAAGCCCCCACCAACTCCTCTGATTTCCTGAGAAATGTCTGGGAGGGGAGGGGTGGGGAGGAGAGGGGTGGGGGACCTGACCTGAACATTGACACTCTGCCACTGCTTTTGTCCTGCTTCGGGGATGGGGTGTGGGGACTCATTTAGCCCCTAGACCACCCCCACCCCGAGTTATGGAGGAGAATCTTTATGTAGGCTCTTTTCAAGGCATGAAAATGGAGTAGGAGGACTTTGAGCAAAACGGGTCCTTGGAGCAGCCCCAGCTTTGCTCTTTGGAGGACGGAGGTGCCCCTGTCCTCCCCACCGTCAGAAGCAGACCTCCCAGGAAAAACTACTTGGAGTGGGGACCCCTGACCCACCCAGGCACTCCATCTCTACCTGAGGCAACCCTAGAGACCCTGCCGGGCTGCCCCTCAGCTTAACACTTGGAGAGCTCCTCGCAACCTAAAATGTGCCTTGTCCCTTGTTTTACAAGATCATTTTTGCCTCTCCCTTGGTGTTCCCCTCGCTGCCAGCTGGCAGCTTTCTACCCCACAGGATTTAAAAATCAAATGGAGGCGAACACATAAAGTAGCCACTCAAACTTTCCAGTCCTTTTATTTTGAAACACGTCTTCGCGGTGTTTGACATACACCAACTCTTCGAATGCACCGCGAGCCTAGAGCCGGTTCGCGCGTACGGCAATGTCCTTGGTTTCCTCGGTTTTCACTTGCGCTCTCCAACCCTCCATTCGGCGCCGGTTAATACTCAGCTAACTTAGCAGTTAGCAATGAATTTACCTGCACGAATTCTATCCCCGATATGGAAAGATGTCTAAGACCTATTATTTTAAAAAACATTCACCTCGAAATACTTTAAGTCCGCTCCTGTAGCCCCAAGGTCAGAACCGGTACTGGGACTCGCTTCTCACTGTCGCCTTTCTCTGTGAAGGCTTCAAGGTGAGTTCGCTTCTCGTCGGCTGCGGGCAAAGCTTCCCCTCCGCCGGGGTTTTTATTCCCCCGACTTGGGCTGAGACCCGTTTAATTCTCCATGAAAACTAACTTAATTACGAATCAAATTCGCCCTTTGGGGAGACCAGCCTTGGGTCCCGCACTGCCCGCCGCCGGCCCGCGTTCTTCCCGACGTCTCCTGCAGGAGGTCGCTCCGGGACGCCTGCCCCGGCTGCTCGCTCTCTCCTTTTTAAGCAGCCGAGACTCACTACGGCTTTGCGAGTCTGACCCAAACGTTCTTTACGTCGCCTCCCAGAAGAAAACTGTCGAGGCTGGTTACCTGTGACGCTCGGTTGCGGTGGAGAACGCGCTTCTTTCGGCGCGGACCGAGGTCCCACCGCGTCTGTGTGCGCCACCCCTGCAGGGTCGGGGTCGGGCCCTGGCCGCGACGTGGCTCCGCGTCCACCGAGGCGCCGCGGGCGGCGGGAGGGTCCGTGCAGACCGGGCTGGTCGCTGCCGCTCTCGGGCTGCGATGAAGCCGTTCTTGTGGTTTGGGCTAGTGGTGCGACCTGCTTGCGTGAACGCGTTTATTTTGCCCCCATCAGCCCGGGGGACGGGGTGCGCGGCTGACGCCCGGGCAAGGGATGCTGGAGCTGCAAATCCAAAAACTTCTCGGGCTGGGGAAGGTCTTAGGGGCCCCCTCCTACCACGCCTTGTTCTCACTAGCCCGGCCTTGCTGTGGCTGGAGTCAGGGTCGGATTCGGCCTTCTCTCCGGTGCGCATCGGGGCAGAGAGGCTGGGGGGCCTAGGGACTCAGGGGTGCACCTGGGGCCGGCACCCTGGGGAAGGTACCTTCTGGAAACCAAGTCCACGAGCAGCTCCCGGCCCAGACGCCCCCTTTGGCCGTAGTGGGAGTGCCCAGCCTCAGGTATCGCAGGTACTCCTCCCCATGCCCCACGCCAGGAGGTAAGAGGGGTTCGATAGGAGGGGGCCTCAACGCTGGACTCTGGATGCAACCTAGGTTGCCGCTGGAGGGTGACGCCTAGATCGAAATCTGAGGTCCAGGAAGCAGGGGGGGCCTCGAACCTATCTCCCACCCCCTCAAAAAAACCCTGAGAAATGTTCTTGAAGTGCGAGATTGCTCGGCACGTGTCTATACGGTAAAGGGAAATAGCAAATACTAAAAATTATGCGCTAAAGTAAGGGGGGAAATGCGCATCGGAGGTCTGTTTCTTGGGCATTTCCAGCTACACTGTTTGGAGCCTGAATTGTCAGGAAACGGGCTTCGTACTCCACCTGCCCGTGCCAGTGTAGACTTAACCTGGAGCCGGGTCACTAGACCAGTCTGGCTGATTTCCCATTGCGGTCCCGAAACCCTCGCAATTTCTCAGTCAGGTGGGCGCAGGGTCGAAAAGGGATACAGCTGGGGCGGAGGGGGCGAAGCACATATGTAAAAACTCCCGGATGACTGTGCTGAGCTCTGATTTGGGGCGGGACGTGCCCGTGGAGACCCCCGCGCGGCAGGAGGGACACGCGCACACGCACACGTGTGGGGCGGTGGCTGCGAACCAGCGAACGCACAACAGGGAGAGCCGCTGCATGGTCGCTGCGTCCACTTCTCTGGGAGGCAGAGACACTTCCTCCTCCAAAAGCCCACCCCAGCAAGCTAGGCCTCCAACCCCAGGCAGGAGGTCCCAGCCCCCAGCCCCCAGCCCGATGTCCCGCTGAACTAGGACCGCGCAGGTTCCAGCGCAATTAGCTCGAAGCCCAGGCCGCCGCCGGCGACGAGCTCCTCCTGCAATTAGGGCCGCGCCGGCTGGGGAACGGGGCGGGGGCGCGCAGGTAAAGAGGGACTAATTTGCCAGAGGCTTTATCAACAAGTGGCTTAACTAGGAATTTGCGTTGACAACTCAGCACCTCCGTCTGGGCTCCAGCAGCAGCGGGCCGGGATGACAAACTGAATTGTGTGTGTATGGGGGGGGCGGCCGGAGAGCCGGGAAGCCAGAAGCTTTAAAGTCACCCAAAGGCGGCCGAGGCCCCGCGCGCAGTGTGGACTGAGTGGACCCGGGCGCGCCGCCACGGCAGGGGGCCCGACCGCGGGCGAGCGCGGGCCGGTGGGCAGTGGACGGTCTTTCCCGGCGAAGTAGGTGGCCGTGTATATTTTTGTTCAAGTGGTGTTTATGTTAATGAAAAAAAGGATGGAATTACAAACAGCCCGCCGCCGATCGCGCTGCCGCCGCCGGGGACTCGCCGCGCTCGGAACCCAGGCCCAATCAAAGGGCGCGCGCGCTCGGCCCGCTCCGGAACCGTTAGCAGGAACTCCCTCCCCCTCCCTCTAGCTGAGTCGAGTTGTCCTGGCCCCTCTCTCCAGTCCTCCCCCTCCCCCAAATCGGGAACTCTCTGTTTGCAATCATCCCCCTCTACATGCCCCCACCCCCAATCCGCAGTAGCGCAATCAGGTTCGTGGATAAGAAAAATCCTAATTTAAGTCCTGCAGCTCCTTTTTTTTAAAAGGCAACCAGATAACTCTTCCGGGATCCTGGGATGGGGTAAAATTCAATCTTCCTTCTCCCCGTCACCGACTTGTGTCGCCTCTTTTCATTTTCTCTTTTCCTTTCCTTGTCTTTCCCTTTAAATAATATAATTAGCCTGGGGTTTTGACCTTTGCCTCCCGGACCAGCTGCCCCCCCCCCCAAAAAAAAGCAGTTGGGCTTTCCAAAAGCTGCTGTGATTCCCGTACCCAAAAGAACTGTTTTTTCTTCTCCCCTTTTCCCACCACTCTTCCCCCACCACCCTCTTTTCCTCCGTTGATAGGAAAGGACCATGGTGGTGTACGCCGGCTTTTGCCTCCCACCTTTTGTTTAGTTAAATGAGAACCACCAGTAGGAACAGCCGGAGCAAGAGAACGCCGGGCCCGCAGCTGCGGGAGAGATTCCGCCTGCGCTCTGGCAGGCTGGCTCTGGCCGTGGCCCTGGCCTGGTGGGATGGGTGTGGCCTCGGCCAGGGCAGTGGGCCTGATGTGAGCACTGTGTCCAGCACCCACCACAGCCTGCACTTCCTCTTGGAAATGCACCCCCAGCCCCTTTCCAGACCTGGTGCAGCCATGTCTGCACAGGCAAAGTGAAAGGGAGACTCCGGGGAATGTCAAGGCGAGTGGAAAATTCAGGGCCTTGTCTGGTTTTTTCCTAGAGGACATTAGGCTTGGGGGGTGGATGTGGGTTATCTGATACATTTCCGCAGCTCTTCACCACACTCTGCTTGTGTAGATGCTGCTCCCTGCCCTTTCGGATCTGTTTGGCTTCTTTTTGGTGTGCAGGGTGCCTGGCTGCCTGCAGATAGAAGGCAGCGGCAGCCGGCCTGGCAGCACCTCCGCCTGTGGCTTCCATCCTGGAGAGCTGGACATCCCAGCAACTTTGAGGTGCCACAATGCCCCGTTTTGAATCTGCTTCGCCCTTCTCTACAAAGCCCACTGACATTATTTCAAAAACTCTTTGAAGGTCGGCTTTACCCGGACTCAGTAATCCACTTAACACTCCAGCAGTAAACTCAACCAATGCAAAGAAACAGAACTCTCAAGGAAGAGGAAAAACAGGGATAATTGGCCAAATTAAAGTTCTGCATGTAAGCTTTCTCCCTCCTGGAGGGAGAGTTGTTCTTAGGATGGCTCATTCTAACTTCAAGATTTAGGTAGCAAACATGCCCACACGTGAGTTACATGGGGGCTGGGTATTGACTTGAAGTCTTTGTCCCACCCTCTACTCTCTGCCACCTCAGGGCTCCCTGCAGACCGGGGAGGTGGACACGGCACCCCTTCTGCTGGGGGCTGGAGGTTGGAATGGTGCGTGCTTCCTGGGTCTTGGTAACGGAATCAGTGGAGAGGGTTGGAGGGTAGAGAGAGTTTTTAACTCGAGATAAAAGAGTGTTGAAGTGGGATGGGCAAAACTAAGTGTGTGGGTGCATTTTGGGGAACAGCAGCGCCCTAGCTCTCACCGGATACTCAAAATCCCTAACACATCCCCCTCCCAAATGAGAAAACCACCAGGACAGAGCTAAGTGGACCTAAGTCACAATTATCGGCACCCCTTTCTTGGAAAGAACCACAGTTTGTCAAACCCGTGCGCACCGCTGACACTCGCTTCACGGCTTTTGTAACCTTGACATTGAGCGGTGGAAATAAAAATCCGACGGCAGAGTCGAGGGTGCAGCACCCTCCGCTGCTGCCGACCGGAACCGGCACCCCGTCCTCGGGTCCCAGGCCCAGGGTGGGAGACCGGCGGACCCGCTCCGCGGAGCTCCTCCCCGCCACCGCCACCGCCCCGCTCAGACCGCACGTGGTCTGCCCGAACCCGCGGCAGGTGCCGTCCCGTCCTCATCCCCGCTCCCGTCGCGCCCTCGCCGCCTGGCGCACGCACAGGAGGTCTGTGTTGGGAGCGCCGCCAGCCGGTGTGTCGTCTGTCGCGAGGCTCGTGCCCAGGTAGCTGGCCTGCGCTTCGCTCGTGGCTGGCTTTTCTCTTGGGGGCTTTGGAAAGCAGGGGCCAGGCGAAAAGTGGAAGCAAGCCCCGCCACGGCCGCTGTCCAGGACGGCGGGTCGCCCTAATCCGGCCACACCGGGGTCCCAGGGCAGCTCTGGCCGGAGGCCGCAGCGGCCCGGGCGCCGCGGGAGCCGCGGGAGCCGCGGGAGCCGCGGGAGCCGCGGGAGCCGCGGGAGCCGCGGGAGCCGCGTTCTCCGCCCGCACCGCTTTCTCCCGGCCGAGCCCCGAAGCGCCTGCGAGCTGGCGGCCCTGCTGCGCGTCCCCGCCATTCCTTCCATCCTGCAATTAAACCCGAGGTCACATATCTCCCTAACGACGCTATCAGGCCAGCGGCTCATTAGGGCGTATATTTAGCCATAAAGTACGGGTTGTAGCGAGCGGGAGATGAAAATTACTGTGTTCTGGGAATGAATCCTTTTAGCGGAAACCAGAGCTGTTATTTACCACGGAGAGCTAAGTACAGGCTCGGGCTTCCAGGCGACCCCGGCAGCACCAGCCGGGCTGCCAGACCCCTTCCGGCCGTGCCTGCGCCCCCTCCGCGGGCTGGCACCGGGTGCCCGGCCTCCCCGCCGCTTCCCCAGGCCCTGAAGGCACCGCCTCGGGGCGCTCCAGCTGCCGAGGCAGCGACGTCGCTGCGGAGCAAGAGGGAGCTTACATGATGGCGCCTGGTCTCAGCTCCCAATCTCGGAGCTCCCCGCCGCCCTTTCCTTTTGTCTGTAGCGGGAAAGCCCGTGTCAGGGTTGTAAGAAGGTGGCACTCCAGCCATGGCACGCAGTGGCAGCGTCTGGAGCTGGTGGGGTCAGTACATGTGGCTTCTAGGGTGGCTCTACGTCGGCTGTGCTGCCTTGGGTGGGTCACCTAACCTCTCTGCACTTTCAGTAGCTTCATCTATAACGTGGAGCCCTTCCCAGGAAGCTTAGGAGAATTAAATCGGACATTAACATAAAGGCGTTGGCCCAGCTCCTGATCGAAGGGAGTCAGTACATGACGGCCACAAGGACAATCATGACGATGCTGATAAGAGTAACTTTGGGGCTGCTGAAGTCAATCAATGAATCAAACCACTCCTGTAACAGGCTGTGGGAGACTTGGAGTCCAGAGTTGGACAGACTCAGGTTGGGATGGGACCCGGGACCCACAGCATCTGCCTGGCATTTAGCACAGGACACAACATGAGAGAAGATGCTCAGACACTGTCTCACTCTCTGCCTCGTCTCCGAGCATCCTGGACGTCAGGGTGGTCCCAGTTGGAACCAGAAGCTTCCAGACACTCTGATGAAGCTCAGCCTCATCCTGGCAGTGCTGGGGAGAGTGGGGATTGTGTGGGCCGGAACATCCCCAAATTTAACCTCTCAGGAAGTGGCTGGGTGACCTACAAGCTACAAATATTTGGACAAACTAGATGAGGGAGTCCCCAGTCTAAATGTTTGCCCAAGGCCTCCAAGGGGGGCAGGTTAAATCACAAGGCTAATGGGCCCCCCGGGCAGGGCAGGTGTGTCCTAGCAGTGGCCCCCCCACCCCCACTGGCCAAGGCCCAACTTCCCTGGCTTCTAGGCCGGGCAAGATACCAGATCTTCCTCCATCCCTTCCCCACGGACATCCTACTCAGAGATTCTGGGAGCTCTTGCCAGATAGATGTGGGCTGTGTTGGGGTGAGAACAGATCCTCCAGATCCCTCCTGTCAAAACCACACATGCAGGCCCGCACGCATGCACCCGGTAACCAGCCCCTGACGCCATCTTCCTGGTCAGCCTCCCTGTTCTGCGGTGCTCTCCTGTCACTCACCCAACCCTTCTCCCACAACACTCATCTGAAAACAGGGGCAGTGGGGAGTCCTGGGGGTTCTTCTGAGTTTCAGTCCTGGCAAGGGGAGGGGTGTCAGCAGTGTTCCCAGGTGACTCTGGGATTTGTTCCAAGGATTTGTTCCAAGGTGACTCTGGGATCCAGGCTTTCTTAATGGCTCAGTGGCTAGAACAGGGGCACAGGGAAAAATTTAACAGGTTTAATTATGTAGATTCACCACTTAAATTAGAGTTGCTGTTAAATAATGTTGCAAGATGTAATTTTTGTTGGTTGATTAATATAAATATGTGGTTTCTTGCTATAAAACAATGTGCGTTAAGGCTTTGAGTTTCTTTGGGCTGCATGCTGTATTACCTGGGAACTCTGAGGGTAAGAGACATGAAGGGAGGAAATGGGCAGCCAAGGCTTACAGGCATCACGGGCGAGTCCACTCAGGTTCGTGAGCCTCAGGTGTGTCCAAAGCCCCAGTGTAAAGTGTGGGTTGTGCCAGCAGCAGGGAGTTGCCCGCAGGGCTGACACCCCTGCTACTGTGCAGGTTGTTCTGTTGCTGGGAGGGTCTCTCATCTGAGATGACAAATGCATTTAGCGTGACATATTCTCTTGGAAGCACATTGCCTGTTAGTCACAACAAGAGAATCTGCTGCCGAAAACTTTTATTTCACTAGAGGCTTGTTTACAGTCCGGCGAGCCGGCTGCTCCCATGAGGAGCCAAAAGTACAATACCCCGACTGTGTCCTTCAGGGCTCAGAATTGCAGTTCTTACACAAACTAGGTTCTTTCTGTTAGAAGAGACTTTTTGCTATGCTTTCTTCCCCTCCAAAAGTGAGATTGAATGCTTTCCTTGTGTCAGGCTCGCTCAAGCGGTGGAGGAAATAGCCGAAGATCCAGAAGGATTAGGCTCACTAAGGCAAACTTCTCCTTTCTTGGGATCATATTTGAGTCTCTTTTCTCAGTTGAACATGGATTTTTACAGCTGACCTATTGGGAGACTGACACTGAGTATAGCTGGCATCTGGCCACAGGGAGCCCTCGTCTCCGTTTGGAAAACAGAACAAGGATACAGGGACAGCAGCAATGATGTTACAGAGCACTGTGTGTGTCAGACACCAGGCTGTGTGTTCTGTTGTCTTATTTAATCCCCAAAGCAGCACAATGACGGAGACCTCAGTGAGGACAAGGAGGGCCAGAGAGATAGTGACTCGCTCGTGGTCACACGTTTATGAGTAGTGGAGCCAGGCTCCAACACAGGCATCGACTCCAGATCCTGGGGACTTAAGGGACCTGGTATGCACTCATGACCAGCAGTGCCCTTGGACATAAGACATGTGTGATATGAAGACTTTGGAGCCTGGGGTAGTTGGTGTTAAACTCAATTACTTAATTTCCACATCAAGTTGATGGCAAACAGTTGACTTCAGAGCACCCTAGAATCACTCCTGAAGTTCTAATAGTTGCTTTCCAAAAACTTTAAAATGTGGCAGGGGGGTGTTCTTATTTGTTTGTGAGTCATCTGGAGCATCTATTCCTCACAAGGGAGCTTTCCAAACTGGATTTGTGAAGAGGTGACCCAAATTTAAAGACAATTTTGGATGCCAAATGTTTGATTTGGCTATCAATGACATCACCATTAGATGCAACCCTGTCCTTGTCCTTCAAAGATACTGAGTCAAATATGTACAAATAGGATCCACTTCAAAATAATTCAGGGGTCAGGGGACATGGGAAGGGGTAGACCTGAAACAAGACTGGAGTTGGTAACTGGTTGAAGCTGGGTGATGGGCAGACGGAGGATGGTTGCTTTCTTTACTTTTGTATATTTTATTTTTTCCACAATCAAAATCACCTTTCTCGAGCTCACAGGCATCAATGTGATGGGGTTGGGGAATGCACAGGAAACTGCGTGGGTTTATTCCTCAAAATGATGGATCAAAACACACACATGCACACACACACACACACACATGCACACACGTACGCACACACCCAGAAGAACAGAAAGGAATCCCAGGCATTTAAAGCTAGAAGGAAACCTGATGTGCTCTTGTCTCTCTTTCTTATTTTGCAGTGAGAAATATGGAGACCAGAAAGCGTAGGTGGCTCACCCGATTCAGCACAGTAGCATCAGGAGTAGCACCAGGACTAGACCCTGTAACTGACATAGGCTTCTGGTCCTTTTTCTTTTTTTTAACATGTCATGTAGCAAAAGAAAATAATTTAGAGTTTGTTGTCTGTCTTAATCGGTTAGGCTGCTAAAACAAACTACTGTAGACTGGGTGGCTTATAAACAACAGGCATTTATTTTCTCAGTTCTGGAGGCTGGAAGTCTGAGATCAGGATGCCAGCATGGTCGGGCCCTCTTCCTGGTTGCAGACAGCCATCTTTTCGTTGTATCCTCACGTGGCAAAAAGAGGGCGAGAGAGCTCTCCGGATCCCTTTGATAAGAGCATGAATCTCTTCGTAGGACTTCACCCTCATGACCTAATTATCTCCCAAGACCCCATCTCCTGATACCATCACATCGGGGGTTAGAATTTTAGTATACCACTTTTGGGTCCATAACACCACTGCTGTATGAAGTTATTTAAGGCAGGCAGCCAAGCAAGTCTTATGTTGCACACCTGGATGAAACGGCAAGCAATGCAGCGAACCACTGGACATTTCAAATATCTGCTTGCTTCCGGGTTTTGCAGCCAGAGCTCGTGGGTGGTGGGCTGGAGTTTCCCATTCTCTCAGGGTGTTTTGGGATTTGCTAGCATACCTGTAAATGCAGTGGCAGTGCACTGTGAAGTCACACCCCTTCATTTGTTCAGACATTCAGATTATGGCAAGTGATATGTCAGATACCACTCAAGGTATGTTGAGTAGATGGGACTTAAAACAGCAGATTGGGTGCTTCATTGGAGAGGCCAGAGGAGTACGTTCTGCACTGGGCCTCCAGAAATGACTCTCAGGACAACACAGAACTGACCTACCAAGAGAGCTCCTTCCTTCAAGCAGGAAGGCAGAGAAGCAGGAGGCTGCCACTGCAACTACCGAATTTGAGAATGCAAGCAGCTGTGCCTGCAATCCAGGATCAGGAAGCCACCACCCACCTGCCTCTTGACACCCCAAGGCAGGTGCCTGGGCACTGGGATGTGGCTACAGAACACCCCAAGTCTCCAGGGCCGTGGGCACCTGCAGAAGACATGAGTGGGCCCTGCCCGGCTGCCTCACCTCTGCCTCTGGGTCTGGTGCGACTGCACATTGGCTGGATTTTATTCACCTCCAGCACCTTGGTGGCAAGGGAGCCTGGAAGATGTAGTTCTTTTACTTTCCAGAACAGGAAGACACATCAGAAAAGCAGAGTGGATGCCAAGAGCCATCAGTCATACTCACCACATGGCATAAGCCCCTTCCTCTGTGTCCAGAGAGGACTCTGATCCCAGCACCAGCCTCACACTCATCCACTCACACATCTTCCATCGCATATCCCCAGTACCCAGTGCAGTACCAGGCACACACCTGGAAAGGAAGTGTTCATTTTGTATTAGTTATTATCATTCCATTGATTTGTCCATCTACACATTCACAAATATTTATTAGGCAGCAGGCATTGCCCTAGGGGTTGACCAGGAGCGTCCACTCTGGTTGGAAGGGGTAGACAAGAGCAGCAGGCAAGCACAAGTCAATAGGAAAGATGGTTTTAAGTAGAGTCGAGTGCAGCGAAAAACAAGAACCCAGGCAGCAAGACAGAGTGGTGAGAGAAGAGGCACACCTGACGTGGTGCCATTTGAGCCAAGACCTGATGACAGGGTGTCAGGCGGTAGTCAGAAGGAGCACGTTCTAGCCAGAGGGGACACCATGCACAGAGGCCCTGTGGTCATAGCAGTGTGGCATCTTCCAGGATCCGCAGAGGACCAGTGTGGTGGGACTGGTGACTAGAAAGCTGGGAAGGCAGAGAGGGAAGGAAGGGAGGTGGGGAAGGGGGGCAGGGGCTGGCTGATCCTGCTGGCTAGCAGGCCGTGGCAAGTGTGGATTTTATTCTAAATGTGATGGACAACTGTTGAAGGTTTTTAACAAGGAGGAAGACGTGCTCTGCTGGTGGTTTAAACCATGTCTGCAAATTCTTTGACACTTCTTCTCTGACAGGTGAGATATTTCTTCTTTGTTCTCTTCTCTTGAGCCCAGACAGGGCTTTGAGACTGTCTGGGCAGCTAGACCATGGCAGAAGTGATGTGTGTGACTTCCAGGGCCAGGTGAGACAAGTCGGTAGCTTCTGCCTGGCTCTCTCTCAGGACACATGCTGTTGGAGCCCCGAGCTGCCTTGTGAGGAGTCCAGCTACTCTGAAGCCCCTATGCTGAAGAGACCACATGGAGAGGCCACATAAAGATCGAAGAGATGCCCGGGAGTCCCTGCTGCTCTGGCCCCTGCTGTTGGAGTCTTCCCAGCCCAGATGCCAAATGGGAGTGAAGAAGCCTTCTGGTGACCCCAGCCCAGCCCCCATCTGACTACTGACCGCAAGAGAGACCCTGAGCCAGATCCACCCAGCCCAGCCCCTCTCCAGTTCCTGACCCACAGAAACTATGAGAAGTAATAAAAGACTGCTGTCAAAAACCACGGCATTTTGGCATGATTTGTTATGCAGCCATAGATAACTAGAAAAATATATGATTTACATTTGTAAAGTAAACTTTTTATTGAGATATATACAGTGAAGTCCACAAATTAGCTCGATGAATTTCCTAAAAGGAAACACTCTTATGAGCAACATGCAGATCCATCCTGCAGAAGCCCCTTCCAGTCAGCACCTCCACCCACAGGGGACCCCTCTCTTGACACGTTGCTGCAGAGGCAGCCCTGCCTGATTTCGAGCATTGTTGAATGGAGCCATGCAGAGCATGCTGTGTTGTCCCTGGCATCTTTCACTTCATGTTGTGCTTATGAGGATCACCCAGATTGCTGCATGGAGCCAAAGTTCGCTCATTTTGGTTACCATATAATATTCCATTGCATGGTGTGACTCAAGCTACTTGTCCCTCCTACTACTGAGGGACACGCAGTTGCTTCCAGTTTGAGGCCATCATCAGTAGTTCTGCTGTGGACATTCCAGTACTTGTCTTCCTGGTACATTTCTCCTGGAGATGGTCTCAGATATCTTTTAACGTGGATCAGACCACCCTAAAATTTAGTGGCTTAAAGCAGTGACCATTTTCTTCCTTGCTAAGATTCGGTGGGTGAGATGGGCTCAGCCAGGCAGTTCTTCTGCTCCATGTGATGGTGGGTGGCCCTGGCTCAACTGTGCTGGCTGTCTGTAGTGGCTTGCTTGTGGGGCTGACAGTTGTTGCTGGCTGTTGTCAGGAGCTCGCCAGGGCCTTTAGGCTGAAGCACCTCAGTTTACCTCCCTGTGTCTTCACCATGCGGCCCAGGCTTCCCACACTATGGTGGCTGGATTCCATGAGGAAGGAAGTAGAAGCTTCCAGTCTTCTTAAGACCAGGGTCCAGATGTCCCAGACCATCATTTCATCAGCCAAAGCAGTTATAGGACCACCCCAGACTGGGAGAAGGGAAGGAATTTCTATATCTGGACAGGAGGGATGGCATGTGCCTCAATTCACGGGCAGCATTGTTGGGCACCATCTTTGGAGCTGTATGCTTAAGAGTGAATTGCTGGGCTGATTTCCACTTGAGGAAGGCCACTCTGGTTGCTTGTGGAGAGTGGGTGGTGTGCTCAGAGTCTGCCAGGTTTTAAGAATCCATTGAAGGCCCTTCTCACCTGGGCCTCCATCTCTGCATAGGGCCCCCAGGGTGTGAGCTCTGGGAAGGGGTGAATCAGGGCCTCTCTGCAGACTGTATCCTGACAGGTGAGAGGAGATTGCTTGATGTTGGTCCTTGCCTCCTGCCTTGGATTTTCAGGGGCACTTTTCCCCCACAAACCAGATGGTGACAGGTGCAGGCTTCTCCAGATGCATTATCCACTTTGACCTGAAGACAGATCCTGCCGCTCAACAACAGTGTGAGCAGTTTAGTGATAAGTCCTCACATCTGTTCAGCACAAAACCGTTTGCAAATTGCTTTTGAGTACATGGTCTCATTAGCGAGTCACATAGCAAAGACATCTCCTCAAAGCACCTTTCAGTTTGGAGTAGTGTAGTTTAGAAGCAGGAGTCCTGCACAGGACTTTAGAGAAGGAAAATGCTTTGTGCTTCAAGAAATCAACTATGTGAATGCCCTACAACCCAGTACTCTGAGAATGCCCACCTGGGATGTTTCCCCATGGGTCCTATGTATAAAGCTCTTCCTCATTGTGGGGCTCGGAGAGGCCTAAAATTGGAGGCGACCTAGGTGTCCCTCTGCAGGTGAATGGGTGAGAACACCACAGTGGCTGCATAAGGCGGAATACTGCACAGCAGTGAAGAGGGTTGAATGAAAGACACTCAGAGCAACACAGATTCTAAACACAGGACACTTAGACCAGGGAAGAGGCAGATAGAACCATGGCTGTGAGCTCAGACGCTGGAGCTAAGAGCAAGGGTTCAAATCCCAGGCCCCTGTCCCCACTGACCATAACCTTGGACAAGTTATTGACCCTCCTCTGTGTTTACATCCTCAGAAATAAGCATCAGGAAGGCAGGCTTGTGAGTGGCTTGTTGTCACTCTCCTTCCCAAACTGTCATCCCCAAAACAGGCGGGGGAGGGAGGGGCTCAGTCAGAATGCTGAGTGCCAGTCACAGAAGGATGATGGAGCCACTGGTGAGTGACGAATAACTCAGGCCCAGTGGGGACAGCCTAGCTAGGGTGACCACACGCCCTGGGACAGAACAAATTTATGCTTCCTGTTGAGTTGACTTTTTAGCCCAGTTTAGACAAGGACGGGCAAAGGAAATAGTTTAAAAAATGCTAGAGATGTACACACAGAGACAACAGGGAGGAGACCACGTGATGACAGAGGCAGAGACTGGAGTGACATGTGTACAAGTCAAGGGATGTCAAGGATGCCCGGCAGCACCAGAATCTAGGACAGAGCCTGGATCAGGTCCTCCTTCAGAGCCTCCAGCAGGATCCAGCCCTACAGACAGCCTTCAGGCTTCTGGCCTCTAGAGCTGCGAGAGAATACGTTCATGTTGTAAGCCACCCAGTTAGTTGTAACTTGTTATGCAGCCCTAGGAAACTAATACAGATTTAGAGATCCAATTTTTTTATATCAAGATATGTATGTGTACTTGTTCAATAAAAGGTATGGCATTATAAGTCAGTGAGTAATGAGTAAAATTTATTAAACTGGGTTAAAAATGATAGATACAATTTTATTCATATATTTTATGTACTCATAAAGATAAAAATCCAAGACTACATTGGCTTTCTCGTTTTAATTTTTTCATTCCTTTAAACAACAAACAATGTGGCTAACACAAATAAAATTATTTTTCCCCATGAAACAAACAGAAAGGGTTCAGTGCACTTCTGTGATCAACGTTCCAGCCAGCGTGGAAACAGACCCCGGCTGCAGACACTGATGTGTGTGCTGTGTGTCTGTGGGGTTTGGGTTTTGCTCATTTGAGGGATGGCAGTGGGAGCCTTTCTGAGAAATGCCACAGCGAGCTGGCTCCAGGGCCACAATACCAGCTCCCTGCCAACTGGTGAGCTGGGGTCAGAGGTGGCCTTGCCCCCGCCGTCCTCTTGAAGCCCAGCTGCAGGAAGCAGCCTCACCCTCTGGGACAGGATTCAACTCTTTGAGCCTCATCTGTCCCTGAGTCTGGGGACATGCTTGTTGGAACTTCCGGCAGCAGCCCTTCTGCGTGGAGCAAACAGCACCCGTGTCTGAAAATCCGCAGTGCTCCCAGGACTCCCACAACGTCTTGGAACCTGTTCTCAGTGTTTGCTGTGTACTCATCTATCTCACCCCCCAGCAGCTCTAGGAGGCCAGGCTACTATCATCAGCATCCCCATTCAACAGGGGAAACCGAGGCACAGAAGGTGGAGTCAGTTTCCCACAATGGCACATGCGGGACAGGAACCCCAGAGCACCCAACGCGCTCTACCGCTTCTCACCGGTGGGAAAGAGGGTGGGGAAGGGGCTCAGCCGCCAGAGAGAAGAGCAGCGTGGTGGGCTCATCCTTAGCTCTGTCCCCACTTTTTTCCTTTTATCTTCCCAGTTTCAGCTCAAATGTCGCCTCCTCGGAGGGGCCGCCTGCCCTCCCTGTCGTTCATTTCACTTTCCTCATGGGGTGCTCCTGGTCACCTTCTGAAATGGTGCTACCTGTTTGGTGTCCTCGCTCCCTCTGGAAGGTCCACATCCCAAGGGCAGGGAACATTCTGTGTTGTTCCCGGAAGTTGCTCCCCAGTACCTTGCGTGTGCTGGCTCTGTCTGGGGTCCCCTCCTGCATCCTCGTGGGCTGAGCATGCCCTGCCATGGGCCCTGACTTTGGCCTCGGACACTTCATGCTGAGAGCCAGGAGCCTCTCATGTGGCTCTTAATTTAACCCTCAGCGGGGACATGACAGTGTGAGGAAGTTGGGGTGTGGGGAGGCCAAGTCACCTGGAGCCCCAGCTCCTGAGCCCCTGCTGCACTGGCCGGTGCAGGAGTCCTCTTGCCAGTGGTATGGCCTGAAGGGCAGGAGGGCTTAAGGAAATCCCAAGGGTAAAATTACTCTTATGCTCAGGAGCAAGAGCCATGAGACTGGGATGCTGGATGCATGTGGTCTCGCCCTTGGAGATCTAGATGGAGCCTCTGGGAATGAGGCAATAGATATCCAGTTGCCCCACAAGGGCAAAGACACCCCAAGACAGGGACATGGGTCTGGCCCCCCTCAGCCCAGGAGAACAGGGCTGACAGGAGCCACTTTGGGAAGGGGGAGGGGGCTGCTCGCACCTGTCAAGCTCAGAGTGGGGCTTCAAGGGAATAGCTGGGCATGGTCCCCGGAGGCTTGGGAACTGAGGGGACAGAGGGAGTCGGGGTGCCTGAGGCTGCAGTCCCACCATGGTGGGGCCCAGGGTGTGGCCAGGAGCTGCCCAGAGGGGGCCTCTGCTGGGAGGCCACAGGAAGGAGGAAGGCCCCACAGTGGCATACTGTGGGGACATGGAAGCCAGGCATGAGGGGACGCCTTAAGCTGAAGACAAGCAGCCTCCACCATAGGAGTCGACATGGGAGCATCCCAGTGGCAGCATCTTCCGAAACCCACGGAAGCACCCCCCGGTGAGACGTGCTGCCAGGGCAGCTCCAACAGCCTTTGCCTTGGTCCTTTCTCCCTCCCCTGGCCCAGCCCCAGAGGTCTCAACAGCAGCTGGAGCCATGAGGACAGGGCAGTGGGGTGTGGGGTGGGGCAACACCCTGTCCTCTGCCCCGGGAGGAGAGAAGCTGCACGCTGAAGGCCAGAGTTCGGATTTCCGTACTGCACAGGATTTATTAAGCCAAAAGAGGGGCACTGTTCATGTTGAATATGACTGGAAAACCTACAGAACCCCTGCAAGCTCACCCAGAAGCAGGGAGTTAGCTATTTGATAGAGTTTACTGAGAAGAGGGGGAAGGGGAAAATTAGTTTCTACTTGCTCAGTGTAGAGTCCTGTTTGGTTGATAAAATGGATTTTGTAATAACAATGAATGATTATTAACATTTCACCAATTTTTAAATCAGTTAGATTATATAATTCGGAAAAACCCCAATGGGTTAAAAAGGACACCAACAGCATGCCAAGTACTTCTTTTAATTGCCCCAACATTAGGCAGAGTGACTTCTTATATTTGAGGAACCGAAGCTCAGAGAAGTGAAGGAGCTGGCCCAAGGCCACACAGCCAATGCATGACAGAGTTAGGCTCTGAATAGGTCTCTCCCATGCCAGGTTAGGTTCTACTTTCCAAAGATGAACCTGCCAATATCTCCCATCCCACATGTTTGAGATCCTCGCCACTCTCCCACCAAGTTGGAGTCTGTGTCCCCTGCCCTTGAATCCAGGCAGGTTCTGTGACTACCCTTGCCAGCAGAGAACAGCAGGAGAGATGGTAAGTGGTTTTTGAGGCTTTGGGACACTTGCTCTTGGAACCCAGCCACCATTCTGCAAGAAAGCCCAAGCAACCCATAGAAAGACCTACAAGAAGACCCATGGCTGCTGGCCGTAGCCCTGGCTGCACTCAGCCAACAGCCAGCACTAACCTGCCGCCCACATGGGCGCGCCATCTCCGAAGTGGTTCCTCCAGCCCCAGTTAACTCGTGCCAGCTCACACCTCCCGGGCAGAGTGGGGAGCTTTCCCCACAGAGCCCCGACCCAGCTGCAGGTTTGTGAACTAAGTAAACAACTGTTGTGTTAAGCCACTAAATTTAGGGTGGCTTGCTATGCAGGAAAGAGTGTCTGAAGATGCCAAACCCTTCCTACAGTGCCCCCAAAACTCCTGAGAGGCCTCGGTTTTGAAGATGCGAGTGCGGCATGGTGCGCTCTGTGGGAGTCGCCTCCTCGCCGTAGGGTAATGCAGGGAAGCAGGGGACCAAGGACAAAGACTTTAGAAGGTCCCTGTCTGGAAGGGTGAGACCCACAAACATATCCTAATGTCAGATAGGAAAGAGCATTTAATTTCTGTTCTCTGCAAACGGTGACAAGAGAAGAGAAAGACTGAGCCTGGGGCAGGGGGTAGCCCGCCTGGCAGCAGGTCTCTAGGTTTGTTCCCCTCTCTTTTTCCCAATCTGAGAGACCCCTGCCTTAAGATACATGTTGTAAAAATTAGTTCCATATCATGGTAAATTTGATCTGCGTTCATTCCATCTAGATTAAGGTATCAGATTTATTGTTACATTAAGGCACTGCCTTCTTGAATGAATATACATGTATGTAAAAGGTAAGAGTTAGAAATATAGTCCATCAAGGCTGTATTGTGGTAGGTCTTTGGCAAACAGTTTTTTTTTAAATTAGATGTTGTAATCAGGTGGCTATGGAAACAACTACAGTGTTTTCTTTGCCCACCGCCAGCTGCAGCTGGTCCTGTAGCAGAGATTCCTGGAAACACACAGTGCAATGCGGTTTTCATAACCCACAACCTTTTAATGACAACGAACTGCCCATCTTGGGACTGCGTCTTTGCTTTGATATTGAATCTTCATCCTTGTGATACCTCTAATGGCCGGTTCGGACAAACGCCTTCTAGACAGCTGTATCTGTTAGGCCCCAGACAAACACCCACAGCAGCAGGCCATTTTCGTTGAGCCATCACTACGTAGCAAGCACTGTGCTAAGAGCTCTACAGGTCAGAGGCATTTTGTCCACCCTCATTTTATTTGAGAGGGAACTGAGGCTCGGAGAGATGAGTAACTTGCCCAAGGTCACCCAGTTCAGAAGCAGCAAGCCGAGGATGTGACCCACAGCAGGCGACCCCACAGCCCGCTCTTCATGCTTTCATTGTGCTCTCCACCTGCAGCTGAAATGATGGGGAAGAATGAAGGAAGGAAGAATGACTAGGGGAGAGTCTGTCTGCACAGGGGGAGCTGGTCAAGTAGAGGAAGCACAGACCAACGGGGCCAATGACTATCAGCACCCAGAGGTGCGATGAGGGGCTGTGACTCCCAAGGCCCCTTTGGGTTTTGTTGGGTCTGAGCCAAGAGAGATAGTGGTGGCCCAATGCTGTGCCCATCAGTTCACCCCCAGAACCTGCAGTCCACTCCTGGATGTTGATAAATCATAGCACGTGTTCCCACAAAGAGGAATGGGGCATGGGGGTTGCAAGTCTGAGGACCACGTCCTAGAGGCACACACAAAGGAATTTGGGGTCAACTGCACAGAAATAAAAAGTCTTTTATTTTTGGTTAGGGGATTATATTAACATTTGTATCATATAAACTAATAGAATGTTCAACAAATAGTGGCTGAAACAATGAACAAATTTCATCCTTTTGCATAACAAGAAACTTAGAGGAAGGGCAGCCCTATGGTGCTTGATAAAACCATAAAGAAGTCACATTTCTTCTGTCCTGTGCTTTGCCAGGGAAGTCTCTCGTCAAGCTCACAGGGCGGCTGCAGCAGCTCCAGCTGTCACATCGGATACGAACATGCCAGTGAAGAAGAACACACACACACACACACACACACACACACACACACACACACACACACAATTTCCCCCCAGAGCCCCTAAGAAGACTTCTGCTCAGGATTTATTGGCCAAAATTGGGTCACATGTCCATTTGTAGCTGCAAGGGGATTTGGGAAGTGAGAAGCTGTTACTTCCAGCTTCTGTGGTGGAAGGTGGGCTCTCTTAACACCAGAAAGGAAGGATGGCTCCCAGACAGGCAGGCAGAAAGCTTGACTGCAGTGCTGCTTTCATCTCATTTTTTAAAAAATCTACTTTATTGAGGTCTAGTTTACATACAGAAAGAAACACGCATTTTGTATGTACATTGCCATGAGTTTTGACATGTGTGCACCCCTGTAACCTGCCTTCCAGGATGACAAAGATGGAGTCCAGGTGATCCTCCTCAAGAGACGATGGTTCTCAAGTCTGAGGTTAAAAAGGCAAAGGGCAGACCCTCTCCTGGAGCCCTCCTATCTCAGAGGTCAGCAGCCTTTTCCTTTCTGCTCTCATGTCTTTTGCTTTTCAGGGAAGAAGCCAGCGGTCGACACTTGCTGAACGTCCATGGGCTGACACTTCCAGGCCACCAGCCTGTAGGATGACAACCCACCTAGAGCACAATATACCCTCTCTGCACACAAGACGGCATTTGCATGACATTTAATGGTCTCCCAGTGACTTCAGGTTCCAGCCTGGCTTGTGTGAAGCTTGGAATTCACAACTTCATTCTAACAACAAGTAAAGAGTCGAGCACACTTGAAAAATCAACACCTCTTTTTATATCTGTCAGAGAAGTGAGGTCATAGGGCAAACCACTGCCCCTAAAATTGGAGAGCCCCCAACAGGTGGATACAGAGAATCACTGTCTAAGCAGAACCAGAGTGGTGGGTAAACCCAAACGGTAACTGATAAACTGCTGGAGCTCAGTGTGGGCGAGTCTGAGAGTTAAAAACTCTAGGGGGACTCAGTCACATGGGGGCCCTCACACTTTGTGAGTTTTACCTCCAGGAACTCTACCTGGTTTTCACAATGAAAATCAGAGAAAAATCCCCTCATGCTTTGGTGGGGGTGGGGGTGGGAAGGAGCCATTCAGAGATAGCCCAGAGCATTCTGTTCTTAACAATGTCTGCCCTCAGGAGAAACTACTTAACCAGAAACTAATTTGCTGGGGTTTTATCAGAGCGTAACTGATCCAGAGAAATGGAAATACCAAACTCCAGCCCCCTCCACCTAATTGGGGCGTAGGGAAGCAAAAATAAAAATCCCTGAGAAGCATGTGAGAAGTCCTCAGTCCAGAAGCACAGGCTCACTAAAGGACTGAGACCTAATCCAAGACCACCTCACCATCTCATTCCTAAAGGCCTATTACATCAGTTGCTTTTGTTTAATACATCATGTCTGACTATCAAGAAAAAGTTACAAGGCAGACTAAAAGGCAAAAACAAACAGACAAACAAAAAACACAGTTGGAAGAGATGGGGAAAGCATCAGTATCAGACTCAGATATGGCATAAATGTTGGGATTATCAGATGGGAATTTAAAGCAATTATGATTAATACCTCTCAGCCGGGCTTTCCCAGCTTCTCCAAAGGTATGAAACAAACAGCCACATTCCTCATGAGATTGATTCCTAGTGGGAAGTTTTTTCCTTTTATGTACATTTATATACAAGTCCTGTGAATGCCTCCTCTATGTCTGACCCTTGCAAGCATCATTAATGTGCTCATATTCATAGAAAAATGTCAAAATGCACATCAATGTTAGAGGAAAACTGTGATCATTTGGTCATTACAAACCATCTTATCTATTGCTAGTGAATTAATTTTCTAGGTTTAAAATGATGGCCAAAAAATAGGAATCTGTTTTCTGAGTTGGCCTGAAGGACAGAACCAGGAATGACACATGAAAGTACAGGAATTTGGGTTTGGATTCAAAATAAGAATGAACTTAAGTGAGTATCTTCCAGCAATGGGCTCCCAATATTAGAGTTCCCAACCTTGAGTCCTTAAGAGGAGGCTCTTTAACCCATAATCATCCCTTTCTCTCAGGAAAGAGCTGATCCTTACAATTCTAGAGGCTGCTAAGTCCAAGATCAAGGTGGTGACTCATTCAGTTCCTGGTGAGGGTGCTGGTTCAGAGATGGCACCTTCTCATTGTGTTCTCACATGGAAGAGAGAGGAGAGAAATCATCTCTCTTGTGTTTTTCCTTTGAAGGGCACTAATCCCATTCATGAGGGCTCCACCTCATGACCTAATCACCTCCAAAAGCCCCACCTCCTAATACCATCACATTGGGGTCAGGATTTAACATATCAATTCCAGGGAGACACAGACATTCAGTTTACAGCCCTGTGATAACATAGTCATCATGGGCAGAAGTATTGGTTGGAGACAGATGGGGTTGAATCCCTTGACCAACCACTTGCTAGCTGTGGGATCATGGGCAAGTTACCCACCCTGCTGTGTCTGTTTTTTCCTCTGTAAAATGGGGCCAACTCTGGAGAAGTTATGAGGATTCAGTGGGCTAGTATATGTGAAGTGTCTGGAGCATGCTAATGTTATCTCACTAACAGTAATGTGTCAGCTTCACTGGCATCTTGTGACATAAAGATTGGTGTGCAAAGGAGAACAGATCAGAGGAGTAAGGGAGACCAGGCCTGAGTCTCTACAGGGCCTCTGCACCATCCCTGACTTCAAGCGCGAGTGTATGTACATGAGACACGAAAGCATGATTGTTCAAGCCGCCGTGCTCAGGCCTCTGTTATAGCACCTTTCAGTGCTTCATAACTGCCCTAATGTCTGATTCCTTCTGCACTTCCTTGAGAGGCAGCAGTCACCATAGGAAGGATTAGGATGTTATGGTTGGAATGCAAAGGGAAAGCTTTTGATTTCCAAAACAGGCTGTTTGAGCCTGCGGCTTTGCAACAGGCTTGAGGCTTTGAGGAGACCTCCTACATTCTAACCACCCACCCTTTCTGTATGTACCAAGAGGCAAGACCCCTGAAGCAGGTCATGGGGCTTCACGTGAACAACTGGTCAAGGGGCTCCCTGCCTACACCACAGACGGGGAGGCTGAGGGCAGTGAGGAGAGGTGGTGGGCAGGGGCTGGTGTTTTCAGGTTGAGCCTTTCTGGGGTGGGTGGTGGTAGACCCACTCAGAGAAACTGGGGGGCCTGTAGAAGCATCCTGGACCACTGGTCCCATACTTTTTACATGGGGTCACTCTTGCCTCAGCAGGAAGGAGATAAAGCATTTCAAGGTGGAGGAGAAAAACAGTAACCTCAGTATGTGAATGTCCTGTGGCTGACAGAACAAATGCCCACAAACCCAATGACCTAAAGTGACAGAAAGTTATTCTCCCTCAGTCTGGAGGCTAGCGGTCTGAAATCAAGGTGTCAGCCGTGCTCCCTCCAAAGGCTCTGGGGGAGGCTCCTTCCTGCCTCTTCCAGCTCCTGGTGGCTCCAGGCGCTCCTCAGCTTGTGGCTGCATCACTCCAGTCTCTGCCTCCATGGTCACATGGCCTTCTCCTCTGTCTCTGTGTCTTCTCTTCTGCCTCTTGTAAGGACACTGTCATGAGATTTAGGGTTCATCCTAAACCAGGATGATCTCATCTTAAGATGCCTAACTAATTATATCTGCAAAGACCCTTTTTCCAAAGAAGGCGTCATTCACAGTTTCCAGGGGTTAGGATGCAGACATTTCCTTTTTGTTGGTGGCGGTGGGGGAGCCCACCATTTAGCCCACTACACCCAGCAACAGCTGATCAAAGCCCCTCAGCAGCACTGGAACTTGGTAGAAACTGTAGTAGGAAGTGATTCCATTTAATTCGCCTGGAAAATGAAGCTAGAGTACGAGGAGGGGAGGACAGGAGGGGGATGTGCTGATAGATGGGTCTGGCTGAGTGAGAAAGATTGAGAATAACATGGGTTTGAATGAGAGAGAAATCGAGTATCACGTGCAGCGTTCCAGGTGTACGATATGGCAATGCCCTGACTCAGATCCAGAATTCCTGTCTTGCTGGTTCTTCTGCCAACCAGAGGCTACTGCCCCCACCTGCATGACTCACCCCCGGGGACACTTTCTGGCCAAGGGGATGGTGTGCCCAGGGTGAAGGGTGAGGTTGGTGCACACTGGCACAGTCGAGGGGCTCGTCCTGGTCAGTGTGTGTTCAAAGTTTGGGATATCACCCCTCGGCATGTCCTGAGCCTTGAGGGCATGACCTGGGAATTGTACATACCACTCCCTCCTGCACTCACCTCCCATGGGCCAGCACCTTGTCATGTGACCACAGCTAGCTGTAAGGGAGTCTGGGAAATGTATCCTGTACTGACGGTGGCCGTCTGCCTGGTGGAAAATTCTAATCCCATGAAAGATGGGGAAATAGACACTGGCTGACAGTGAGTGTTCTCTGCAAAGGAGGGCACTGACCTTCTGGGAACAGGCTCAGCTTCTCCTGGTCTTCCAGCCGGGGAAACTGCTGGAGGAAGACTGATGAGTTTTTGCCTAGAAAAGCCCTAGATCTTGCACACAAGGATCCAGGATTTCCTGGATCCTTGTACACAGCTTGTTTGTGTGCCAGCTGATACCATCCCCTGTCGTGGCAAGGGACTCACTCTCTGCCCTTGGGGGTGATGATACCTGCACTGATGGTGCACTTAGGTGCCAGGCCCTGCAGCAGGCACTTGCCCACGCATCGCCGCTTTGTGAGAAGCTGTAGATAGCAGACAAGCTCTGCACGATAGCATGCAAACAACCCCCAGAGCAGCTTGCTCAAGGCCTTTGCGAGCCTGGAGGCAGCTCCCAGCAGAAGTCTGCTCTGGCGCGGGGGCATGTTTCCCAGTAGGCCATGCAAGGTTACCGTCCACGGAAAGTTGAGCCTCCTCCTTTCCGTGGCAATGTCCCACTTGCATTGTTTGTTTCAGAGCCTCCTGACAGATACCCCAAGCCAAACGCTCACTCTGTCCTATTCTCTTTGAGGTTCAGTGACAGTGGAAAGTGAAATGCTCTTTTTGGGAGATGGGGATGGATGAGGACTTTCCTTTGTCCCCACTGTAGTTCACTCATTCATTCACTTACTCAGCTGCCATCCATTCATTTAGCAAATTAGTGTCATTTATTGAGTACCTTGTAGGAGCCAAGCCCTGTGCTAGAATGTGCCAGACGCCATCTCTGAAGCCATGCGGTGTGCAGTATTAAGGCTAGACAGACAGAATGCAGTGATATCATGCACGACTATTATGTTAAAAACAATGTGGATTTGCCAATAAGGATATGGAAATGGGTCCAACCTCTACTAGGACTCTTGAGTAAATGTAAATAAAAAACCACAATCACCAGATACCCACATCTGGGTATATAGCTAAAAGAACTGAAGGTGGATTATGAAGATATATTTGCACACCTGTATTCATAGCAGCACTATTCACAATAGCCCAAAGGGGAAACAACCCAATTGTCCACTGATGGATGAATGGATGAGCAGACTGTGGTCTGTGCATGCAAAAGAATATTATTCGGTTTTTAAAACGAAGGGAATTCTGTCACGTGCTACAACATGGGTGAACCTAGAGGATTTTCTGCTAAATAAAATAAGCCAGTCACAAAAAGACAAATACTGTATGATTCCACTTACATAAGGGACCTAGAGTAGTCAAACTCATAGAAACAGAAATTAGAATGGTGGTTATCTGGGGTCTGGGGGTAGGGGGGAATGGGGAGTTGTTTAATGAGTATAGAATTTCAGATCTGCAAGATGAAAAAGTTCTGGAGATCTGTTTCACAACATGTGAATATTCTTAACACTACTGAACTGTACACTTAAAAATAGTTAAGATGGTAACTTTTATGTTATTATTTTTTTGATCACAATAAAAAAAGACAACGAACTAACATTTTTCACCTATTGGATTAAATGTATTATTGGTGGAAGTATCGATAGCCGAACTCTCTAGGTAAAGTAATCTAGAAATATTCTTAGAGTTTTAGATGCATGCATTCTTTGATATAGCATTCTCTCATTTGGAAGTCATCAGAAACAAAAGCTGGCTTAAAGGAGACAATGAAATTCCTTCACACTCTGCCCAGCAACCAGCCGGCACTCAAGAACAGCAGTTATTAATTTTATCTTTATAACAGTGGTGAGAGGGTCTCCCCTTTCGCCTCCCACCCAGCTCAGTAATAGGGGCTGCATTAGCAATCAGGGGTCTCCAGAGAAACAAAACCAATAGGAAACACACACACACACACACAAATGGAGATTGATTTATCTTAAGGTATATTGGCTCACATGATCGTGGGGCCTGGTAAGTCTGAAATCTGCAGGGCAGGTGGCAGGCTGGAATCTCAGGCAGGAGCTGATGCTGCAGTCTGGAGGCAGAATTCCTTCTCGAGGAAACCTTAAGACCTTTGCCTGATTAGATGAGGCCCACCCACATTACTGAGGGCTTTACTCAAAGCCAGCTGATTGCAGAGGTTAACTGCATCTAACAAACACCATTGCAGCATTGCTTACATGAGTGTCTCATTGAACAACTGAGCACTACAGCCTGGCCACACTGATATGTGACCCTGGCCAAGGCAGGAGCTGTAGTCATATCATACACCATGCCTGACCTTGTCACTGTTCCCTGCAAGCCCAGGCTTGTGGTCTCCTGGGAGGCCCAACCACTCAGCCATCCACTTAGAATTATGTTGAGGGATTGGCTGACATATCAAGATTCCTGTTAATCATTCCGCAGGTCTGAGATTATCAATGTGACAAAAAAGTCAGAGCCTCGACCATTTGCTGGTCTGTCTGCCACCTGGCAAGTCCATCCATGGACAGCCTTCTCATCAGAGCTGAACCTTGCCCATGGGTAGATGGCAGGGCCCTCACACCCACAAAGGAAGAGAGGATTGCCAGAGCAGTGCTCACTGAGTATTTATTACGCACCAAGAGCTTTTAGCTACCTTCTAAGGGGCCCTCACACCCACAAAGGAAGAGAGGATTGCCAGAGCAGTGCTCACTGAGTATTTATTATGCACCAAGAGCTTTTAGCTACCTTCTAAGTATTAACTCCTTTAATCATACAGCTAGGTACTATCACTGCACCCATATTACAGATGAGGAAACTGGGGCCCCAAAAGGTTAGGTAACTTGCTAAGGGTCACTGCCTTGCTCAGCCAGTGAGCGGGAACCGGTCTGTATGTGGGATCCGAACCCTCGGCGGGAGCGCCGCCACGCTTCCCAAGCGGCGCACTAGCACAGTGCGCCACCGGGCCGGCCCCAACCTTCTAAGTATTAACTCCTTTAATCATACAGCTAGGTACTATCACTGCACCCATATTACAGATGAGGAAACTGGGGCCCCAAAAGGTTAGGTAACTTGCTAAGGGTCACATGGCTAGTACATGGAGGAGTCAGGATTTAAACCCAGACCCTCCGATTCCAGAGTCTGTTCTCTTGAGCCTCCAATACACGCCATCGCAGGACGTCCCCATCTGTCCCTATGTCATACTCAGAGCTGACAGCTGGGGACAGGACACACACCCAGGAGCCCTAGGCCCAACTCCGAAATTCTCTTTTGACAAATGGAAACCCATTCCACTCTCGATGACACATCTCCTTAACCAAAGCAGGACATAATCCCCCTACTCCCCATCTCTTTTCTCTGGAATGTTCTGAGAATTTGTGTCTGTCAAGTGCTTTGGAGAAACATGAAAAGAATTTTTTAAATGCCAGGTCTTTTTCTTAAAAATCAGTTATAGGTTTACCTTTGGGGTAATCCTAAGGCAACATAAAATCCCAAACTTTCCTCCCACTGAAGCTAACAAAAATAATCACTCAGTTAGGTTTTCAGTGATCATGTGATCGCTTTGGATTCTTATTCCAATGCCGTCTAGGACAGAACTGAGATGTTGGGGGGCTCTATTGAAATGAGCGTTGCCTTTTCCCACACAAACGCACAGGTCTTTTCTGAGGCAGAGCCAGCTGACATGTCTGCGAGTGGCCTTTGCACAGTTGAAGCAATTCTGGCAGCTCCTCCGGAGGGGTCTGGTAACTAGACGCTCTGCAAACTGGAAGAAATTAGCTCCAGCCACAGCCCATCCAACAGGCCCATATTTGATAATACTTCCCAAATGTGTGAAGCACTTAGTTTTAGAATAACAGGAAGAACTGAATCGCCTGGAACTGTGGATTTGAGTTTCTTTTGGGCCATCACACCCTCCTGGGGAGGTACGCTTCCACGGGCTGGCCAAGAAGGTGGCCACAGCCCTGCCCTGCTTCCCAGTGACTCCCTGCCTTGGGGCTGGCACATCCCAGGGAGGGTGAGGTGGACGCCAGGACTGCTGGAAGAAGGAGCCACGCTCCAACTCAGGCTGGGGGTCGTGCGTCCCCCCGAATCCAGCACGCCATGGAAACTGCTGCAAAATTACTCCCTTCCTTCTCGCACTGCTCCTGGGCAGCTTCAGGAGGCTGTCCGACAAGAGAGCATTGTGTGGTGTCGGGTCCCTCCTGGTCACAAAGCAGGCCTTTCACAGCCGCTAATTTGGGAGGGTGGGGACCTCGGGGCCTGCTCGTTCACCAGCTGTGGGTACAGCAGCCACGTTCAAGGTGCTGCTACCTGAATGAGCCCTCGATAGAGACAAACGCTTTATTTGATTTCCAGTAGGGAGCTCCCCTACCACAGGCAAGCTTGTTTGTCGGGGAGAGAAGTGGTCGGCTGCTTACTGTGAGCAGAGATGACACAGAAAGCTCACACACTCCTCTGTTGAAAAAGTCATTTCTTTCTAGAAACAGGACTTGGATGGATGGATACATGGATGGATTTGTGGTGTGAATGGTTTTCAGAAGGATGTGCACGAGACTGACAGCCCAGGTTACATTTGGGGAGCTGAGTTCCTTGGAGAAAGGATAGGAGGGAGAGAAGGTTTGTGCTCTGTCCTTGTGGACTTTGGGATATTAAAACACCAGAACAAGTATCTAATTTAAAAATATCTTCATCCTGCAAAAGGCCAAA